>NC_142196.1:452500-632500 GCF_026936395.1 Plectropomus leopardus
ATTAAGTTCTATGTAACCATCCATTTAAGCTTTATTATTGTCTGTGCTCTCTCCTAAACCAACAGCTGAAAAGTCAAAGAAGGCCTCCTGAAAAATAAAGCCAACTAATGTCCTTTTTTTGTTAAAAAAAAATCCCTCAATGAGATACACAGAACACTTGTGCAAGTAAAGCAAAAATGACACTTTGATAGGAAAAACACTGTCAAACTTGTACCTGTAAAAATAAAAACATTTTATATTGTATTTACATGTTATTGTTCTCTAAAAGAGCTTAATATATCTTCTATACATTTGTAATAAAAGTTTTAAACAAAAAGTATTGGAGAAAATATATGCATTCAATTTACAAAAAGTGCTATGATTACAAATACAGTTTGCTAACTTTTCTTGTAAAACCACAAACCTTCACAAGAGACAAAGAGCAAACCTCCATAAATGTTTTGAAACATTACACATTCAACTCTACATTTCACATAACCTTGAATAATATTGTCTCCATTCATGTACTGTCCTTCACCTAGGAGAAAGTTAACACTTGTAGTTCATCATCATTTTTGAATTTCAGAGCACAGAAAGAAGAGAAGTATTTGAGGTATAATAGAAACACTATTGGGTTATAAATGCATCAAGCATTTCATGGAACTAAGATGCCCCATCTGTTAACTGTGGTGCTGAGAGGCAAAAGGGGAGGGTGCAGCTGGAAAGTTCACATTTTTGCCATATAATGTGCCATCCAATGTCTTGGGAAAACAGAAAAAGGAGAATTTACCAATATGATGTCAGTGAGATTGATGTTTAATTGTAAAACCTTTTCTTTTCATCTTACTAAAGAAGCAACAATACTGTTGAGTATATGTGTAATGTTGAGCATGAGCATTCTTGATCTTGGGAAAAATAGTCAGATGAAATTCTATTGACTAAAGGTCCACTTACTAGATTTTGTGCCATCCTTAAAACAGCACGTCACAACTTCATCCGCAATTTGAGTTTGCTCAGTTTTTCAGGTCACTAGATGACAAGGGAATCAAGTATGGGATTTTTGCCACATGATACATTGGAAATGTCAAATGTTGTCCAGACATAAGATGCCTAACAAGAACGTTGTAAAAGCAAAACATAGTCTAAAGTTGCATGCTATGTGACCGAACCACAGAGTAAAATACGAGCTGCTGAGTCACAACAAGGCTAACCCCAAAAAAGCAACTGCAGAGAGAGATAACAGCAGCTGCTAATTACATGTCAACGCCATGCATCAGTGCTAACTGCAGTTTAACTATAATTCTGTTGGCAAAAATATCCTTTGAACTGTAATTTTTAACTCAACTGGCCCTCTTATTATCACAGAGGTGTTCTGCATCTGCTTGTTCCAACACGTCATTGAATGTGTATGATGTTTGTGCAGTCCAATATTTAAACCCAAATCTCCGTGTTTTTAACAGCCAATGTCTTTCAAAAATTCTAGATGTCTTGCGCTTCATTCCAGCAAATATCTGTCGAAATGTTGGAATGGTGTGAAAGGCAATGCCAGTGGATGTTACAGTTATGGTTAACCTGTGGGAAACAATGTAAAATATATGGTGTGCATTTGTGCCATTTTTCATATTTTCCACAAATAGCAGAAACATTTATGTACTGCATGAAAAAATACTTCACTTCTGCTTACAATGTGTGATTTGAATAACATTGTGTCCAAACTGATGACTGAGCAGTGAGGCAGCTGTGCATGACTTCAAGAGCAATTTTAGCCCCAAATCAGCATCACATATTTTTCCTCTTATATGTAGTGCTGTTTATTGATCTAGATTATTTTGTTATCAGTGTCAGAGATATTATCCATAGAGATATGTGCCCTCTGGGCTTGTGGTGCCTGTGGTGTTTTTTTTTTTCATTCATTTAAAAAACACCATGCCACTTCCAAATAAAAACTCAAAAAGCTTTTTGTGTCTCGCCATTTCATTGCAGGATGGGTCATGCTGTCACATGTGTGTTAGCATTATCAATGTGTTTCCATTCAAGTGTCCAAAACGTTACTGTTCTGCTCTTGCATCTAAAGGCTGCTTTACAGCAGTGTGGCTAAGGTTTTGGGCCCAAATGTGCATTAGCATGTTGGCTGTGTTTGCAGTCTCATCCCCTACAACAATGGAGCAATGTTTACACACCATCCAATTTGCTTGTTGTGCTAAGCTCAAGAATTCCATCCTGTGTTTCATATGACAGGCCTGCAAATACTGGTCCCTAATGGTACCCAGACTCAGATACAGAATTCATTCAGAATACCATCAGTCAAATTAGATCTGGCTGTCCAATGGAAATATTTGGTGATTCCTTCAGTTTTTCATGTAAAGTTTTGAAGTTTGAACAGTCTCTGCTTTCACGTCATATAGTATGCTAAACAAGCTAACGGCTCTAACGAGGGGTCGGAAATGTGCAGTGTTTTTTGCTGACACTAGATATCGAACAAAAGCCAGATACTATGTCAAATTAAGCTGCTCTGAGCCTTAAATTCAACACTTCTAAGAAGAGGGTCTCTCTTCTCCTCTGTGCTGCTGTTATTTTTACAATCCCATAGCCAAACAAGACTGCTGATATTGTTCGATTTTACAAAACCTAGATTGTTATTATTATTATTATTATCATTATTATTATTATTATTACATCAACTGAAGGACCAGAAGCATCAGATCAAAATCAGAGACCTAGTGGCAATAAAAGCCCCCTGCTGTGTTGCTTCAAGTCGCTGTGTTGGCCAAAAAGTTGAACATGAACACAACAAACTGACTGCCAACCAGCATGTATATTATGTGCCTCTGTGAGAAGAAACACCCCTCCATACCAGCAGACGGTGATCGCCTTTGATTGTCATTCAAACAGAGAAACAGGAGAATGGCCATAACGTTAGTTCACCATTAGTACTTTAACAACATCATCCAATATTGACAGAGGAAAACTTATTTAGCAACAGCTCAAACCATCAAGAGACGTTTCCGCTGAAGAGCTCAGTGACTCAAGTTTTTCCAGTTTAGCCGTTTGTTTACTTTCATTACTGCTGTTTCTCTTCCTGTGCGCTGAGCTCAACTGACAATCAAAGTGATTTCATTGGCCGTTGTGCTCTGCTGTTGCCGATGCTGATTAACCATGCTGACTGAGGTCATGGATGGTCACCATCAGTCCAACACTGACCAATGGCCGACTGTCAGCTTGGTGTGTCAGGGCCTTTAAAGAGCTAACAGCTACCTTAATGTGTGATTTGAAATCATCCAACATGGACGCAGTTCCTATTCTACTTCCTGAAATACTGCTATGAGTTATTACGTGCTTTGAGTACCTTTCACCTCCAGTATGTTAGAGTGAAGGCAGACATCTTAGAAATTGCTAATTCAGCTCATACTACTAGGGCAGCTGGGAAAATAGATTCATGGGATATGTATATAAGCTTTGAGCTGTGGGAAGGTTTTACTAATCCCAAAGCAGCTGAATATTTCTCCCACACATCCAACTGCATTTGAAGTGACAGTCCTTTAAAGTTATAAGTAGGAAAGACGACCTAGAAGAACAATCTAACTCCAACTTTCACCTCATCAATTTTAATTTTACATAATTCAAAGAAAGGTTGCTGTCAGTCTCGGCTCTTTCCAAGCACTGCCATGTTTACGTACTTCTACTCATCTCCACCTGGAAGATGCCCAAGCTCTTCTATCATCTGTCCATGAGGGCTCCAGAATATACAAAACAAAAAATCATACTGTGATTATTTTGACAGATATGCAATTGTGTTATGAGCATGATTTTAAAGGGAAAGGTAATTTTTCCATTTCATGTTCACAGAAAAAAAATTAAGTTAAAATGATGATTGTGTGATTTTTTTTCTGGAGTCTGAAACAAACAAGCATTCAGTCTCTCTTTCATACTCAGTGCAGACTGATTGGGATTAATGTTATAGTGCTGCTTAGGAGGAGATGGACGGTATATTGCCAGCGCGTCATTGCATGTTGCAGGTTAAGGAGCTAAAATCAATGCCATAATCTGGGGGTTGTGTTTCCATCAATGCCCATCAGAGCCAGAGGCAATAAATAGCCGTGACTTCTGCAGAGTCATTTGACCCAGGTGTCAATGCCAATTGCACTTGGCTTTTAGAACCCCACATATGATTTGATATTACAGCAGTGTTCTTGGAATATGCAATTTTTTTCTAGCAGCAGAGTTAGCATACTCTGGGATGGTGAGTTGCCATTATTGCTAAAGAGCAATTACTGAATCCATTTTCACATTTGCATGAAAATCAGGAATCAAAAAATTTCTTTGTACTTGTACAACCAGTAGTTTCTTTGTTTTGGGGGTGACTTCCACTTTAATTTAAACACAAAGTACTGTGGAACCATACCAGAGGAAGTCAAGTCATGTGGCTGAGGACATTTACTTTCACCATCACACTACTGAGCTGATTCTTCACTGTGAAATGGTTTGGAGCTTAGTGAAGTTTACAATTTATTTGTATTATTTGGGATTTGTGGTTCAGGAGACCTGCATATCTTATTTTAGTGGAAGCAGAACATACTAACACGTTTTCCATTCAAGTCACACGTCACAAGCATCTGTACAAGTTGTACAATACTAGGTTAAAAGCTAGTATTTGGCTGGACCGTGTACAGTGGTTCCCAACCTTTCTCCTTCAGGGACTTCACTGAGTAAACTGATAACATATCTTAGGGATATTTAATATCATATTAAATTCATAACAATAATGGTAGAGAACAATTTATAAACTGTACAATTAACATAATTGCCTTACAGCACAGCAGGAAGTTTGTGTTAGATTAGATGTTATGATGTATTTTGAGCAAATTATTTCCTTTGCATATTGCATCAGAGATGACTTTTTCTGATATTTGTTGAAACTTTTCATAGGATTCTTTGTATTATGTACTTGTATTAACTACTTTTTCTTGTGTTAGCAAACCAATGCACACTGTCCAGATAACTTCATATGTCATCAAAATGTGACACAAGTAAACTTAAATATTCTTGTGGGGACAAAGCAAAAGCAGATGAGTCAGTGTGTCGGTGAAGGAAGAGATCAAATAATTTTAAAGTATAGGAGTGGAGGTCTGTCAAATGATTCCATGCTCCCTTGATTTCTACAGACAAAAATACACTATCAAAAAATATTTTTTAAATATTTGGCTATCTCTCTTTTCATTCCATATCTAGCTCTTGGTTCCACGATTGACACTGGCTGGAATGTTTGATCACATTTTTGTTATATTTGAAATTGACCAAGCAATTGCTAATTTAATGTGCATACAATTGGTGTACATTGTAAAAATGGTTTTCTTGTAATATTAGATTTTTCAGGGCATCATCTGACACTGTATATGCTTTATTATCTGTGAGATATTGGGCAGAGGGTGTTATTTCCAAAGTCAGTCAAAAGGGCTCCAGTCAAAATAATAATTAATCTATGGAGACTCGCTTTTTCAAAAAGCACTGCGTTAGATTCAGACCTCATACTAATCTCAATCACTTTTCTAGATGTCAGTTTGCATTTTAATGCATCACTTTTGCACATCACCCTTGCAGTGACCTTTCATGGTACATAAAAACTGTTTCAGTCAGTACTTTCAAACAAAATAATTTAGCTACAGTTTTTACACTTTTAAGTTTGATGATTGGTAAAATACTTTTTTTGTAACCATTGAGAAAATAAGGCACAATGGCATTAGCATCAGGGAGTGGAACATCTCAGCAGCCACTTATTAAAAAAAGAAAATTAAGGCAGATTAAGGCTGCAGTAAACACAACTCTACTGGGAGTTGCTAAGTGACGTCCTCATACAAAGTGAAGGCTTATTTGTCTGTCTTTGGTTTCGTGTGCGGGGGTAACTCCAAAGACACACTTCAGCTTTCATAAACTGACACTACTGTTGGAAAATAAAGACATAACTTCACCAGAAAATAAACCAACTACCAAAATTACATGTACAGCTGTAATCCTGTTGTTCCATCGTTCCTACTCAGCAGCTTGTCTGGCTTTACAGATTTATCAAAAGGACCACATCAATGTTTTTGCATGTTTAAGCCTATTTACTATTAACCACATATACTTTCACTTTTTTTTAAATCATTTGAAGCAGTTTGAGATGTTTGATTGAGTGTTCTCCAATTTCAGGAAGTCGTCAGTCTTCTATAATGTCACTATGTATTGGAATTAAATTTTCAAAGACTTGAAATCTGGCTTCGTAATCCAGTGGAGTGAATATTAGGTCTGCTGCTGACAAGGCACACAGTACAGTAATGTTAGTGACTAAAACACAAGCACACACGACTCCTGGAATGAATTATATAACTCAAGTAAACTGAGTTCCATACAGATTAGAAAGTAATGAAACATAATAGCTGCCTGAGGCATTGCAAAAGAAATCATCCATAATCTGGTATGCTTTGTCAAATGGTCAGCTGTCAATTGTAGCACAGAATGCATTGTAGATGAAAATAGGCAAAAACATCCCAAAACTACAGTTTGGTCACTACCATATGTAAGACAGACATAAAACAAGGGTCAGCTACAATGGCAGGAGTCAGCATGCACTAAAAGTGCTGTTGGAACAGCAGGAACAACACAGAATCTGTTTTCTCAGGTTCATCTATTCTAAGGCCTGGGGCGGAGTGTGGGGGGGGGTCCTAAGTAAATGTCACTGCAAATTCCTATTAGCATTCATCTATGTGAAAACTTCCAACAGACTGATTCATGTTTAAACTGACACAGCTCCTTCTGTCACATCCTGCCATCTCCACATTACTGCTCCATTCATGTCTGTGGTGGGTTTCTGCACTGCAGTGGGACACGTAGAGCTGTGCTGCACCACAACTGTGACGCAGAGCAGTGCTGACATTTGTGAGCACAGCCCCTGGCAGAATTTCAAAAGCTTGTGCTATGATTAAAAATGTTTAAGTATGATGTAGCCTTAGGGTCCCCACAACATTTCTCTGGGCAATCAGAACAGATAATGTCAGGCTCTGAAACTTGCAAACAGCAAGAAGCTGAGGATTTGGATATTCTACCTGCATATCCACACAGCACAGAGGATCACCGGATTGGGATCGTGTGAACATGTCATTAGGTCAATGGTGGTGGTGAAGATTTGACAACTCGTCAATAAAAAACTTAATAGGTTAAAAAAAAAGATGTGTGTGTGTTTATGTGTTCATGTTGTCATATTAAATGAACTAAGTGCTAATATCTTGTGTTACCAGCATCTTGTTTGGGTTTTTGCTGAGGAACCTGTGGAGCTGGACATGTGGTGTAGGTGTGTGAGGGTGTTTGTGGGTGTCGGAGTGTGTGTGCCTGGTGCAGTACATACTGGATCACTGAAAAGCGTGGTGGAAGCGGGGCAGTGTGGTGGGTGGGTTGGATATGAAGGAGGAGGCCTCTGAGCCTTTGGGAGACTGGCTGGGCAGCTGGACGAGAAGTGTGGGCTCTTCATTGGGTGAGTAGGTTACACCTTGTCCCCCGTTCCCCCCTGCCTGGTTGTACGGGGGCCCATTGTGTGGCAGGAAGTTGAAAAGCTGAGAGAAGTCCATCAGAGAGGAGGACGAGGCCAGGGAGTCGCCTGTGGTGACTGCTGTCATTGGTGTGGAGATTTTGGACAGGGATACCACTTCGCTGGCTTCCTCCACTGAGCCCACTTGAGGCTCCAACTCAAGTTTTGAGGAGGAGAGGTGTGGATCCTGGGCTGCAGAGGATGAGGTGGGCATGCTGCTCTGCAGCTCCATCAGGTAGGTCTCCAGTTCTCCCTTTAGATTCTGCTCCCGCTCCTGTGGTGAGATGCTGTATGAGGTAAAGTTGGAGCCCAGTGGGAACTTAAAAGAAAAGGGGTGTGTGGGGGTGAGAAATGGCTCTGTGTCCAGGGTGGGGCCTGTGCACATGCTGAGCTGATGCAGCCTTGGTGGGGCCATCGCCGGGAGCTCGCCCTTGATGCCCCCAGACACCAAGTTGTAGACACCTGTCTCCAGCGAATCAGCTGGCTCAGTTTTTACCCTCAGCAGCTCCCGAGCATGACTCTTTTTCACATGGCGTGTCAGGTGGTCCTTCCTACCAAAGCGCTGGGCACAGTACTGACAAAGGAAGTCCTTGCGTCCAGTATGCACCACCATGTGTCGACGCACATCTTTTCGAGTGTAAAATCGCCGCTCACAGTGCTCACAGCGATGCTTTTTCTCTTTGGTTCCGCCAGAGGACTTGCCAGCATGTGTTCTGAGGTGTTCCAGAAGAACCCCGGTGCTGGGGAATGGCTGCAGGCAAACTTGGCAGGTGAGGTCTCCACTGTTGGCGGCATGGAGGGCAAGGTGGCGTTTGAAGCCAAGCTTGGTGTTGTAGCTCTTGCCACACTCCTGACAGGTGAATGCCTCCTTGTATGGGTCGTGAGTGTGTAGGTGATTCTTTAAGTGATCCTTGCGGTGGAACATTTTCTCACAGTATGAACACTTGTGGTTTTTTTCTGGCGAGTGAGTTGCCATATGCCTTGGAACACAGACACATTCTATGAGCACTCAGAATTGTTACAACCATGTTTACGTAGGCATGCTTTTCATTATACATAAACACAAGAGCTGAAAACTAGTATTCATCAACACATCATGGTGATTATTACTGAGCACTATGTTAGCAGAGGTCTAAAGAGAAAAACAACATGTTGCAGCATGTTGTGTACTGCAGCTTGTCTGTACCGTAGCAGCTTGTATTTGGAGACAAAAGCCTTGGCGCAGGCGGGGTGTGAGCAGCGATAGGGTCTCTCTCCTGTGTGAGAGTACGAGTGCACCTTCAACTTCTCCAGACTGTTGAAAGCTTTCTGACACTCCTGGCAAGGGAAGTTTTTTTTTGGCTTCCCCTCTGCTCTCCTGCGCCTCCCCGTAGATGGTGTGATCTTGGCTTTCTCCAGGATGTTGTCACAGTGGCCCTGGGTTCCCGTGGCCATGGCACTCTAAGGCTGACCAGCTACATGGACAGGGGCGCAGTGCCCAACTGGTACTGATACAGTTATTCTATCCAGTATAATGTTTTCAACACTGGCCGGACCCAGGGGCCTGAGGAAGAGAGAGAGGAAAAAGGTGATCTACTTGCTTCAGTTTTCTGTTGCTGGCAGTACAAACTATACTGCCATGCCTCCAAACACAGATCAGGTTACACTTACAGTTGACATCTATGTCAGTGAAAATATGAATGCTTCACACACATCTTCCCCCCGGCAGCACTGAAGATCTATACCAGCTCAGTTTCGAGTTGGGCATCCATGTTGTTGAATTATGGTCAAAAATATGAATTATGAGGTCACAGTGACCTTGACCTTTGACCTTCAACCCCCAAATTCTGACCAGATAATCCTTGATCCTCCGCTTTCACAAAAATGAGTTGAATGCAACGTCACCCTGGCCTTGGCCTTTGACCACAAAAATCTAATAAGTTCATCTTTGATTCCGGTTGAACTTTTGTGCCAAATTTGAGAAAATTCTTGTTTTTGAATTATTGTGTTCACAAGAATGAGACCAATGTAAGGGCTGCATAATCTTGACCTTTGACCTATGACCACCAAAATCTACTCAATTCATCCTTTAGTCCACTTGAATGTTTGTTTCAAATTTCAAGAAAATCCATCAAGGTATTATTAACAAGAATGAATAGTAAATGATAAATGGACTGCACTTGTATAGCATTTTTCTAGTCTTCTGACCACTTAAAGTGCTTTAACACTACATGTCACATTCATGCATTCACACACTGGTGGCCGAGGCTACCGCACAAGGTGCCACCTGCTACTCAGTAACCATTCATATGCACTCAAAATCCAATAGTGCAGCATCGGTTGATATTTGGGGTTTAGTATTTTGCCCAAGAATTATTTGACATGTTGACCTAAGAAGCTGGGGATCAGACCGCTGACCTTCCCATTAGGAGACAACCTGCTCTACCCCAAATCCACAGCCGTCCCATTATACATACCAGTCGAATGCAAGGTCAGCGTGACCTTGACCTTTGACCTATGACTACCTAAATCTAATCAGCTCATCCTTGAGTCTACTTGAACTTTCGTGCCAAATTTGAAGGAATTACTTTAAGGTGTTCTTGAGATATCTTATTTACAAGGATGAGACAAATGCAAGGTCACTGTGACCTTGACCATTGACCACCAAAATCTAATCAGGTTATCTTTGAGTAATACTATAATGTTTGTGCCAAATTTGAAGAAATTCCCTTAAGGTATCCCCTTGAGTCCAAGTCATGGTTTGTGCCAAATTTGAAAAAAAAACCCCCAAAAACTCATGTCTTGCGAGGTGTCCGAGTGCTTCGAAACGCACCCATAAATAAAATGTATTATTATTTCACCAAATCCTGCAAGAAAGTTTGTAACACTGGGCATGGATGACACTGGGTACATGGTGTAGTCCTTAGTGGCTCCCTCTTGTAGCACCACCTGCTGTTATGGAGGTACAATTACTGGGGACATTTGTGAGAAAATCCTCAGCATCATTCATGGTGGAAATTTCGAAAACAACCATAATAGCACAGTAAGTACAGTAGCCTAAAAAGATGCAAGTAAAGTAATATCTCAAATAAGGCTTACTATGTTGAGTAAAGCCATCACTTGAAGATGAAATAAATTTACCAGTAAAACACCTATTATAATGGCATCAATTGAAATCATGTGGAAGAATCTACATTTTTTGCTTCATCAATTTTCTAAATTTATTCAGGGTCAGTATATCCAGCAAAAAGAGGCACAGCTTCTTCACACCATGCAATGACAAAGATCAACCTCAACTGTTCAAGGTCACAGCCATCAATGGTTTAGCTACACATGAATTCAGCATATTGCTTGTTCTGTGGGGACAGTGTCTTTATGCACGCTCGCAAAAACTGTTACTGCCATTTTAAGAAGGAGAAAGACGAAGGCAATAGAGTCAAATGATTCTAGTTGTAAGGTTCTCAAATTACAAGCTTAACAGTTTGTTTAAAAGGGACCTGATCCTGAGGTTTGGATCAAAGTGGTTCAGTGCTGGGGGAAAGGGAATAGAACATTAAAGCAGGTACTGGAAGACAAATATTATGCGAGACGAGATGACTGGTCTCCTGAAGTGTCTCTAATATTACACAGCAAAGTCAAACAGTTGCTGAGGGCAGCAGACATGGCCTTTAAATCAGGAGAAACCTCAGCCTACGGTATCGCCAGAGTCGACCTTAAGAAAGGTATCAGTTCTGTAAAACACCCTAACAAACCGGGTTTAAGAGTTTTTGCACTAGCATGCACTTGCAGCCCAGCCTGTTCTCATTTACAGGTCATCAAATACCAACTGGTTGTGTTATCAGCAACAAAAGCACTCTGAAGCATCTTTCTGAGACACACTGGGCTTCAAAAAAACTCAAATGCAAACCCATCCACAGCAACACCTGTCGCTGAGAACTGTAGTGTAAAAAGGGAGAAAGATTATGTAAGCCAGGAGGAGGTGGATGGGTAAAACAAATACAGGACTTTCACCCTGGCGGTCACAATTCGTGTCCTGTGTGAAACCAGAAGTCAATTTTGTTTTAACAAAATGTTGCATAACTCACATACCTACATCCTGTGTGAAACCAAAAGTCAGTCAAGTTGTTTTAACATAACGTGAAATAATTAACATTAGGTTAGCCTGGGTGGCTTCAGGATCATATGGGTAGACAGAACCAAAAGCTGGGGGAAGGTGCATGGCAGTGGTGTGTGAATGTAAATTAACTGTCTTTGGTGTACTAACATCAAGGTACACGGGAAGGTCTGCAATCCTGACCTGGAGTTGCTCACCCTTTCCACCCATGCCTTTTACCTACTGAAGGAGTTTTCATCTGTTGTGTGTAGCTGTGTGTATATTCTACCAAGCGCCAACATCAGGGCAGCAGCCCAGCAAATCACTCAAAACACACACATTATAATCAGTAAATCCTCTGACACCCTGGTGTTCCTCTTCAGTGAGTTTAACAGCTGTAGGCTCGATCAAGCTTTTCCAGCTTTTAACCAAGACTAAGCAAAATTCTGTATGGATACTCTCATACCTGTTAGGACTATCAAAACATACCCCACCTCAAAGAAGAAAAAACATGCCCTTGAGCAGAAATTCACAGGGCAAAAATGAATGATAAAAATAAACGAAAAGAATCTGCAAATATGAATACTTAACAAGCCTGTTTTTATGCATGTGCTTTATTAAGTTTCACGCAGTTTTATAACAGGCAGTCTGCTGCATCAACATGCGTAACCAGTAGCTTCTTCCATCTACAACATAGATCTGCAATGCTGGTCTAGTTAAATAAATTTAATAAAATCAGGGATTTCAAAACTTAAGATTTTTTAAAGATAACTGATACAATTGAACTGTAATAACATAATAGAATCACATGATTTGATCACCTGCTATGATAATTTCACAACAGCCCTTTATGACAGGTAGAACAAAACATGGATGAGTGGCCCAAGAGCTCCCTTGTGGTTTGGTCAAGATATCTGGCAATTAATGAAAAAACATGACTTCGCCCTAAAAAAGTCTCTTGTCACAAAGGCTATGTGTGAAATACATAAAGCTAAGATGACTTACTTCTCAAAACTCAAAACTGCAAAGGGTAGTAGTTCCAAATTGTTGAAGCATATCAATTGTTAATCTAATTCAAACAATCCTAAGTATTAGAGAATAACAGAACTGAGAATAAACAATGATCCTACTTCTGATAATGCTACAGTTGCAAATGAATTCACTGAGTCTGTAAAGGAACTTAAAAACAATTTTAAACCGGTAGAAATGAAACCCAGTAAAGTGGACCAGGATGCATGCTCAAAAACTATTTTACATCAAAGAACTTAACCTTGAAAAATTAAGCAAAATTATTAATCAACTTAGCAGCTCAAAGGCCAAAGACATCCATAATCTTGATTCTGCACTGAAAAGAAAGTACAGAACACAACTTCTTGAGCCAATAACTCATCTTGTAAACTTGTCAATTAAGACAAGAACTTTCCCTGAGACCTGGAAAACAGCTGTTATCATTCCAATCTTTAAATCTGGTGAGCAAGACTTGACATACAGTTACAGACCAACTGAAATCCTTCCAGTTGTTTTCAAGACACTGGGAAAAAACGTAGCAGAGCAACTCATAATATAAATGGGACCCAACGACTCTGAGATTTTGGCTGGCCTCCATGTTGCTTTCTGCTTATTATTAACCCTGTTTTCTTGTGTGTTTGTGACATTCAAGGTAGAAGTTAGATTTGTTTTGTAATTTTTCTTAAACATGGTTTAGAGAGGATATGAAATTAAAGTTGACCCAAAATCCCGCTACATCTTTTTGGCGTTGAAGGAGGAGTTAAGGAGTCTCACAGCCTGGGGAAAGAAGCTGCTCTGTAGTCTGGTGGTTTGCCAGCGGATACTTCTGTATCTTTTTCCAGATGGCAGCAGGGTGAACAGGCTGTGGCTGGGGTGGCTGCTGTCTTTCAGTGTCTTTTGGGCTCTGTGCAGACACCTCACTTCACCGAGGTCGCTGACGCTCTGTAGATGGGAACCAGTGATGTTCTGGGCAGTTTTAATCACTCGCTGTACAGCCTTCTGTCCTGGGCCATGCACGAACCATGCCTGTTTGTGATGTTTCCAGTCAGTGTGCTTTCTATTGCTCCTCTGTAGAAGTTAACCAGGATCTTGTTCTGGTTCTTGGTCCGTAGAAAGTAGAGCCTTTTCTGTGCTTTTTTAAGCTGGGCGTTGATGTGTGATGACCAGGATATGTTCTCAGTGTTTCCAAGGAACCTATAGCTGTTCACCTGCTCCACCTCGGCTACACTGATGTAGACAGGGGTGTGTGACTTTGCCTGCTTCTTCCTAAAATCAACAATCAGCTCCTTGGTTTTACTGACATTGAGCAGTAGGTTGTTCTCTGTGTACCACTTTGCAAGATTGTTGATTTCCTCCCGGAATTAAATCTCATCGTTGTTTGTAATACGGCCGATGATGGCGGTGTCGTCAGTGTGTCAATGTGGCACAACAGAAAAAAATGCAAAAAGGTATAGTTGTCCACTTGCAATGAGAAAGGAGTCTAATGCCTATTTTTAGTAGGTTTTCAGTGTTTAACAAAAGCCTGCATATACACACTAATTTTGGTGGAAACGGGGTATAAACACCCCAAACCGAACTAAGAAGAAAAAGCAGCATTGAAAGCCCCCCTGCCGCGTCACCTAATGTAACAATAACCTTTGTCTCTGCCAAAAAGTTGCACCTGAACACACTGCAAAGACTACAGCCAACATGTACATTATGTTCTGCCCTTCTGTCAAAGGAAATACCCCTATATAGCAGCAGACGACAGTAGTTTGTGAGCTTAACTAATTCTAAGCTTGCTTTAAGGCCATCGATAGTCAACATATCTGTTATCAGGCTCACCGCAGCTGTGACGTTAGCAAACTTGATGGAAGTCTGAAGAGGCTACAGAGTGTGTGTGTACAGGGAGTACAGCAGGGAACTCAAACACAGTTCTGGGGTGCTCCACTGCTCAGGATGAGGGTAGAAGAGGTATATCTGCCCACTCTCACCACCTGGGTCCTGTCAGGAAGTCAAGGATCCACATGCACAGTGAGGTGTTAAATCACAGCTCCTTGAGCTTTGTGACCAGCCTGGAGGGAACTATGGTGTTAAATACTGAATTGAAGTCAATGAACAGCAGTCTCACAAAGCTCCCTTTCTTTTACAGGTGAGACAAGCTGGTGTGGAGGATGTGTGCTATGGTGTCCTCTGTAGATCGGTTGGGATCATAGTCAAACTGTAGAGGGTCCATTATGCTGGTTAGTGAGGAGCAGATGAAATCCTTAACCAGCCATTTAGAGCACTTCATCTCTAGAGGTGAGTGCCACTGGGCGGCAGTCATTCAGGCAGGTTGGTTTTGTTTTCTGGGCACAGGAATGATGGTGGACTTCTTAAAGCATGTGGGTCTGACAGACTACGCTAGTGTGCTGTTGAATATTGTTGTGAACACTGGCATTAATTGGTCAGGACACGCCCACTTATACCCTCTGGACCAAGCCCCCAGGAAGTGCACCACCCTCTGAAGCAAAATTTACATAGTGGCCGAAAGTAGAACTACAGCGTCACGTGATGCACACTGGCCCAGAAAGACTTTTCTCCATTTGTTAACATTGGGAGAGAGACCTCCTTAAATCACTGCATAATTTTTTTTGAGACATGTTGACTTTTCAGAACGCATTTTTTTTATAGCCATTATTAAAAAATGTAAGTCCTAAAGACGTAAAATGCGCTATTTTCCGAATCAAGATTTGGAATTGTGAAATTTTTCCAGACATAAAATGAACACGCATCGGACCCGTGGGACTCTACCGCGTGAAACGCATGTAACTCTAAGAGTTTCTGACACAGCACAGGCTTCGTACCGGCCGTAGTAATGGATATTTTTGCTGTAATTCATCAGTTTTTAATCACAATTCATCATTTTTACCATTTTAAAACACATCCATATGCTGTTGGCTGTAAAGCTGTAATATGGACGTCTTACCGTGTCTGTATCAGAGACCGTATATACAGTCTACGGTCTGTATTCAAACTACCGGTTATCAGTGAGCAGCGCGGAGCACTAGTGACAGTTACTGAAAGGTACTGAACGTAGTATTTTTAAAAGTTGAGCTGTGTGATAAAACACGGGGCAATATTACAAGCAGCACCTTTTATTACCTTTTTATGGGCACAACATGTTCTGATTGGTCGTGATTACGATATGATTTCCTGATGTGTTGTATGTATATGTGTGTGTGTGTGTGTAGAGAGAGAGAGATAAATATACCATTATTTGATAATCACGTAAATATTAAAACCGACAGCGCTATCGTTATACCGCCGATTAGCTACTGTTGCTAATAAGCTAAGCTACTACGAGAGACATGCTCATGCATCTGCGCTGTTCGCTTCGAGCACTCGGGTCATCTGAGTGAGCCGTCAGTGAGTCGAAGTCAGTGCCGGGTACACTCGGCCGCGTTCAGCTGTCGTTAATCACTTCCACGCATGTTCTATGGGCCAGTAGATCCGGGTATTTTACACTTTTCTAAACCCGGAAAAAGAGTTTTCTCTGCTTCATGCGCCACTGAGCAGCTCTCACAGGAATGAATGAGGCCCCGCCCCCACAGCTGTGTCCAGATTTCCTTATAATACATCCATGCTCTGGACATGCTGCTTTTTTGGTGTTTATGTTTGAAAGCCTCCTGATATCATGCTCAGAGAGGGAGACAGGTGTCAGAGGAGCACCCACCCATCCATCAACCTCCGCTTCTGCTGTTTCTGCTTGGTGACTACAGGTGGCCTCAAAGACAACATAGAAATTGTTAAGTACTTGACAAGGAGGGGTGTGTGGTCTTGTCATATTCATCAGACCTTGCCACATGCTTCGGGATTGTCTTCCTAGAATTGCTGTTCCACCTTCTTCCTGTAGTTCCTTTTTGCCTTTTACTGCTCTTCTTACATCATAGGGTGCTGCTTTATATAACTGTCTATGTTTCCAGATCGCAGTCCTTATTTGATGAAATCACCAAATAGAAAAATAAATGGCGTTGGGCTGTAGACACACCTGATCTCCAGTGCTTTTCTTTTTTGTGTGTGTCAGAGCAAAGCCAAAGAGACAAAAGTCATTAAATCAACATCAACTCCCTTTGTGCTGCCACATTTGCTTCAAACTCCCATCTAACTGTTTCTCTTTTTCTACCAAACCTTGAACTAAAACTCAAAAGTACAAATTGAACTTAAATTACAAACCATATTAAAAAAATGCAAAACACATGCACATGCACACACGCACACACACACACACACACACACACACACACACACACACACAAATGCATACATACAAACATATTAACATGGTAGGTACTGATATGGTTATTGCTGCATTGGAGTGACTAACTTTAGGCTGCATTTAATAAAGGCCTACATTTAGGAAATACAGGAACATGCAGGTAATGATTCAGAGGTATTAATATGCTAACACTACAGATACTAATACCACGTATGTAAACTTTTCATATTTGAAGTAAATGGGCTACAAAGTACAAAAAGTACAGGTATGGTCTTTGTTCAGTTACTCTGAAACACTTGTAATTATCATCACATCATTTCTCTGGTTTCTATGTGCAGGTCCACCCAGCTAGCGGGTACTTGAGCAGGTAGGTCAAAGATGCCTTTCAAGCACAAAATCATCACATGACAGAATGGCCTCCATGACAGACTAAGAAAATGGCTGTCAGATGGGCTTTATTCATAATAGCTCTGTAGTTAAACCCACTTCTGTGTACCTCCCTTAACACTTTAGAAGCTGTGGTGGAGAGCAGGACACTGGACAAACTGTTGTCCATTCTCGATAATCCTGACCACCCTCTCTACCTCCCGCGAACAGACAGTGGATCTCTTTCTCTGACAGACTGGTGCAGCTTCACTGTCACAAGAACAGAGAAAGGAAATCTTTCCTGCTGAAAGCAATAACCATGCACAACACCTCACCTCTGTCTGACAGAGAACTGACTGCTGGATACTTCTGATGCCAAACCACATGCTCATTTGCACGTCTCATTTTATCGTAGTCTTATATTGTATATGCTATAGATTTTCTATAGGAACAATATGCAGCTTAGCTCCTTGACAACAAACCAGCTAGAATTTGAATAAAGTTAGAGCACAAATAGATGAAACTGTTTGACAAACAAAAACAGGTCGAAAAACTCCATCTCCAATCTACACATTTTCACTTGATATTATTGTTCAAAAATTCACTCAGTCAGCTGAAGTTTACATGATCAGGTCTCATTATGGGATATCCATCAAATATGAAAAACAGTAATACATACATACCTGCACAAATTTTGAAGTAGTACATTATCCATGCAGCTTATGGCCTCATGGCAATTGTGGAAAGGGCTCATACTGTAATTATATTAAAACCGTTTTTTAAATTTAAAGCATAAGAATTGTTAGAGAAATCAAATTTCAAGACTTTTCTCTATTTAAATGTTTTTCTTTGCAAGTAGTTGAGTCTGAAGTGATCAATGCATTTCTAACTGAACTTTACAAATGAGTGCAAATAACTAGACTGATAACAACCCACTGTTTTGCAATTATTAAAACTCAGCTCTAAGCACTGTTGAAATTTTTCAATTGTTTTATTGTAACACAGGATTTTATAAATCATAATGTGTCTATTAAAAGCCATTGTTTTCTGTTTTTAATAACTGAATAATAATAATAATAATAATAATAATAGTATACTGCGTTTTTACTTACTTTCATTAGCTGCTTATATTTAATGTATTAAATATTAATGTATCAGTAGAGACAGAAAAAAAACTAAATATTTTGCAAATTCAAATTATTTTGTTTAAATTTTTAAGTAAAAATGTACTCCGGCTTTTACAACAGTATATGCTAGTTAATATTCATTTAGGGGCAAAAATAGCTAGTACTGGGTAAGACCATGGTTTGGACAGAGATTAAAAAAAAACACTCCTCATTGCCTTTTCCCCATGTATTGAAAGAAACTGCAACAATTTGCTCGAGTTCAAAGGTTTAATACTTGTGAAAGCAGCACAAGAAAAGTGATGTTGCTCCAAATTTCAAAGGGTGAAGCATCAACTCAAAGCAGCAGGTAAAGTCTCCTGAAGCAAACATCTGAACCAAAAAAAGATGCTTTAGACAAATATTTGTAACAATTCAGTGCAGGCTAGAACAGACCAGAGTCATGGCCTGTCTGTTACACAACTACAGCAGGAAAATTCTGTATCCAGAGGTGGAGGAAGTATTCATATTCTTTACTTGAGTAAAAGTACCAATACCACACTACACAAATATTCTGTTACAAGTAAAAAGTCCTACATTTAAACCCTTACTTAAGTAAAAGTATGTAAGTACAATCAATCAGCAAAATGTACTTAAAGTATGAAAACTAAAAGTTCAAAACAAAACCAGGTAGTTTTACTGAAACACTGGGGCATTTTGCAGCTGTTATTCTGTCGACAAAACCAGGTATTTTTAATGAGACGTTGGAATACTAGTGTTTTCCTGGAGATTTAACCAGGTATTTTTAATGAGACGTTGGGATACTTACGTTTTTCTGGAGATTAAACCAGGTATTTTTAATGACACGTTGGGATACTTAGCAGTTGTTTTCCTGGATGTTTCAACAGCCATGTTTCTTGCAACAAAACCAGGTATTTAAAGCCAAAACAAACAAACAAAAATTGTATTTTGAAAAGTAACTAGTAACTAATGTTTTTGAATAAAAAATTCAATATTTACCCCTGGGATGTAAAAGCAGAAAGTTGCATACAATGGACATACTCAAGTACACTACGAGGCCCTGAAATTTGTACTTGTGTTCAGCACTTGAGTAAAAATACTTAATTAAATTCCACCAGCGTGTAGCTGTCAGATACAGAGTTTAGGTCTGGTTTAAGACAGATGTACACAGAGACTGGAGCCAACACTGACAACACATCTCCTCTCAGGAACTCTTTTAGTATCAGCTTTCTAAGCAGCCACACAAACAGCCTGCTACTTCCAGTCAACACCAGAGCTGCCATATGTGTCACAGAGTCCACAGACACCAACTAGATTCTAATGCTCATTACACTGACATGACAGGCTCCTGCACGCACATCATGGAAACACAGATATCTAATGTGCAACATCATACACAGCAGTCAAACTCAACACAGGTTCACTTTTGGTCTGAAAAGAAGCTGTCTGTGACACGTTGGGATGCAGGCTGCACGAGCAAATCTGACTCAGAGCAGAATGAGTTTGCCTCAGGTTCTCCCTCCATTTTGCTACTTTATTGACAAGCAGTCTTTCGTTCCGCTCCGTGTTTACAGCGGCTCAAAGCCCAACTGTCATCCGTTTGACATCGTGATCCAATCTGCTAATAGCTGCAGTTGGTGGCTCAAAATGCGTTACAGCATATAGGCTAACGAGAAGCATGACAAAATGTCAGTGCAGACACTACATGGTCGCGTTTGGCGTCATAATTTGGAGAGGAGATGCTTGACTCGATAGGACAGGCTGTCTGCTCAGGATGAAGTGTGTATGTGAGGCAAAACTCAAAGGAAATGCAGATATTGGCATTACATGAAATTGGCATTAGCACTGAATCAAAGTGCGCCTGTTCCATCGCACTGCCGTTGTTATTTTATGGGTATAAAAAACTTTCCTTAACTTGCCAACCCTGCTGGTTCCTGTGCTCTTTAATATTCGTGAGCACGCGCCGTCACACTAATATCACCAGTGACATAATTCTTTTTTTTTTTTAATCAAAACGCGTGCCTTCCCCTGCTTTTCTGTGTGCTCCCACACGGGGTACTGATTAACACTAACTTTTTCCCCAGCTCACCCCTCTCTCATAATTTAAATAACCCCGATATTTTAATTCAACAACTGTGTAACCGCTGACTTATTTTACATCAAACTTACCCTGGTCGCTTTAACATTCTTTCTGTTGGGTTTTTCTTCACTTTCAACTATTTTCCGAATTTTTAATAATTTTTTTCTCATATTTTTTGCTAGACGCGGCGGGCCTGAAAATTGTTTGCTTTCCCCTCTTTCGAGCAGCCATTGTGTATGCGCTGCGATGCAACCGAACTATGACTTAGCCACGCCCACTCAAAATTCAGCCCCCTGTGCTTAACGAAGAGCGTGAAGAGCGCGAGGCGCTGCTGCCCTCACTTCAGCGTCACTTACTCTTCTTTAGAGTCAAACTCCATTTTTGGACTTGCTTGATGTTGTGTCAATCGTTTAGACTTGCTTTAGGGCATGTTATCGCCACAGGAAAAGTGACTGTTAGCAGAGAGCTTGTATTGGCTCATTAGACTGTCAATCTGAGGTATCAGTTTTGCGGGGTTTCTATTGGCTGTTGCTGCTGTCAGTTGTGGGTGACGGTGTGTGTGATTTCTGTGGTGCGCTGTTGACTGTGGACTTCTGTTAGCATGACGAGCAGCTGCTAGCCTGTGGCTGCTGGAGTACTCACGGTTAGCCACATGTACGCTAGTGTCGAGCTGTTCACTGACTTGTCAGAGAAAGACTCTCGCACGCATTCACCGGGATATAAGTAACAACACCGTTTTTGAAAAGCTATTATTAGCATTATTTCTGGTCTTTTCTAAATCTGCATCGCCCTTACGGTGTCGATATCAGGCGTATCCACAAGTGATTGGGCTCCAGCCGGATCCACGCTGCTAACGCTCTCTGGGACAGGTAGATGTTCACTGTGTGAAGTTTTATCTCCGTTTACCGTCACATTAGTCACTGCATGTGAATGAGAAGCCGCCACAGACTCTCCGCTAGCTATTAGCTAACACCGGTGAAGGTGAACTTGTCCCGGTCGCAGTGTCCTGTTCGGCGGAGGACACCGGGGTCTGTAGAGGAACCATTTCAGGAAGACGTGTTTACTGTTTAACTTCCACCACTGGTCCATTTGATTTACATATGCTCTGCTAGGGTATTTATTTGGATAGAGTGAATAGATGGTGTTGTGTTTCCCCACGCATCAGCTGTACAGCAGAGAACCAGGTCACAGAAAAGCACCAGCTCGTTTCGATGCTCCGTGAAACCTCCGGACGTTTGTGAAGTCCAGATGATCCTGTCCTGTTTCTATTTCATTCACAGCTACAAAGATGCAATAGCTGGACATGTTTGTTGAAACTGATTGGAACAGAAGACTGTATTGGTGTGAGGATCATTTGGCCCAATCTTTTTGCGCATGGAGATGCAGCTGAAAATACAAAAATTAAATAAATAAAATTGGTGGAACGGAGCACTTCAGTAGACTGCCAAAATGACTTTCCCCAATTAAGAACATCACATGCATTAGTATCAGCAAAAATGTTGTCTGACAAGAGACCACAGTGCAGAAGAGTCAAAGCTATGTTTGAGGTGACGAAAGAGTACCAGTAAATGAAAGATACACGATGAATACTGAAAGATTAATTAAATTTTAATTTCCTCTCAGCATAGGTTCTAATATTTGTGATGTTTAGGTTTTGAAACATGACTTATTACTGTAAATATAAAATAAATGTTATCTATGTTAGTATTTAGAAGTTTACAATATATATACAGTATATATATATATATATATATATATATATATATATATAGAGAGAGAGAGAGAGAGAGAGAGAGAGAGAGACTTAGACTTAGGTAGATATACACAAGCCAATTCAAATTCCAGAAAAGTTGGGGTGCTGTATAAAACATAAATAAAAACAGAGTGCAATGATTTGCAAATCCATTCTGACCTATATTCAGTTAAATACTCAACAGACAAGATATTTAAATTTCAGACTTTTTTTTTTTAAAGATTCCAATGGATAAAAATGCACGAAGAGTTCGGAATCAGGACGTGAACCCGTGCATCGAGGTAAGCTTTGTGAGCCTGTGTCAAACATCAGACTGCTGCTGGCGGGGGTGGGGGTGAGGGGTTGTGGGGGGTAGTGTCCATTCCTGCTCTGTTGTTGGAACCTTTTGTCTTTTTCAGGAGAGCGATGCCTCCCAGAAGTGTTTGGATGCCTACAACTATGATAAGGGCATGTGTTCAGCATATTTCCAGACATACAAGAACTGTAGGAAATACTGGGTGAGTGTGTGTTTCCAGCATCAAAGAGAACACGCTGATGAAAAAAAGTCGGAGATCTTTAACCCTTTAGGACCTGAGCAAATTGGCTTGATTTCTTTAAAAAAACACAGGAAATGTTTTTTGTTTTTTTTAAAAGAATATTACCTAAAAAATATTTGTTTTGTTAATACAGTAAAACAAAACAAACAAAGAAATGATCTGGAAAGCGTGCTTAGAACTTAGTACGGACTGCAACAGAGAGAACATGGCACATAGCGAGTTACCTAAGGTTAAGACAATTTGAATGAGGGGAGGGGGGGTATTAAGCTTTAACTGCCCTTTTTTTTGGTTTAGGGATTTTAAAAAAATTTAAAGTCAAGTTTACATATAGAAATGTTCTTTGTGAAAATGTGATAACATATTGCACTTCCATAAAGTTGTAGAACTCACAAGAGTCAGATCTCAAAAGGCCCTCCCTCCATTTTGTTACTTTATTGACAAGCAGTCTTTCGTTCCGCTCCGTGTTTACAGCGGCTCAAAGTCCAATTGTCATCCGTTTGACATCGTGATCCAATCTGCTATACCTGCAATTGGTGGCTCAAAATGCGTTACAGCATATAGGCTAACGAGAAGCATGACAAAATGTCAGTGCAGACACTACATGGTCGCGTTTGGCATCATAATTTGGAGAGGAGATGCTTGACTCGATAGGACAGGCTGTCTGCTCAGGATGAAGTGTGTATGTGAGGCAAAACTCAAAGGAAATGCAGATATTGGCATTACATGAAATTGGCATTAGCGCTGAATCAAAGTGCGCCTGTTCCATCGCACTGCCGTTGCTATTTTATGGGTATAAAAAACTTTCCTTAACTTGCCAACTCTGCTGGTTCCTGTGCTCTTTAATATTCGTGAGCACGCGCCGTCACACTAATATCACCAGTGACATAATTCTTTTTTTTTTTTTAAATCAAAACGCGTACCTTCCCCTGCTTTTCTGTGTGCTCCCACACGGGGTACTGATTAACACTAACTGATTAACACTAACTTGACTCTTGTGAGTTCTACAACGTAGAACTCACAAGAGTCAGATCTCAAGAGTCAGATCTCAAAACTTGAAACCTCCATTACACATGTGCCTTGTTACATAAATGTGATGCTAATTTCATATGTTGGTGGAATGTCTGAATAAGAACTTGAGTCACCTGTGACGAGCTTACAGCTGCAGCATCTGTCCTGCTGTCACATGAAAGCTCACAGCAGCACAAGCTTCAATTCACAGACTCACATGAAATGCACACCCTGAAGAGATTAATCAGTTATCATTGGCTGAAAACCAAGGAAATGAAAACACTCTCATAACTTTGAAATACTTTAAACGTGCCAGTTTGAATTTGTGGAGGAGGTTCGTTGACTGAAAAAAGCCATCTGTGAGCAGACAGGAGCAGTCTTACTGATTCTGTCTGCAGAGGGAGTGAGGCAGCAGTTGGGAAGGTTCCTCACTGAGTGAAACGAACAGGAAGTAGCTGAGCGGCTGCCATAATACGAGCTGTTTGAATTTCCTTATATGAAGGAAAGAAGCTTCAGTGCTTCCTTTATAATCTCCTGTAGCATAGGAGACACTGGACCATCCTTTGGCTAAGGAAAGGAGAGAATTCTGTCCCACAATTCTTTGCAGCTGCAACATTTTAAGCGAAGGGCCACATCGGTTGTTCTTAAGAATATTGACAATTTAATGATCCATCATCCACAGTGTGTATGAGCCATGTCAGCTTCAGAACACGTTGACATCAACATGAAGCTGTTCCCTGCTGTGCGGGTTCTTATACACAGGCTTATGATCACATCTTTGCCCTGAATAGAGGCTGTGTATTTAAAAAAAAAGTATTTCTTATTGCTTCTTACATGCTTATTAGGGCCCGAGTACTGACCAGTGCAAGGGACCCTGTTGTAATTGGTCTGCTTTTTATTCTTCTTATTATTTTGCCAAATGAATTGCTTTTTTGAGGGCTTTATCATACTCAAAAACTCATGAAACTTACTTAACGCTTATGGTTACGCTTGGTGAAAATTTTTGTATTTTGTAGGTCTCGTGTATAGGTGTCAAAAAATGAGCTCAGTAGCGTCCCCTAAATGACAGCCCCGGCAAACCATTTCATGTAGAAGTATGAAAATTTGGAGGTACAAAGAACATGAAGATAGTTAAATTGCGAGCCGTTTTTGATTTCATCAAACGCTGTTGCCGTTCTGCTGCGTTCTTCGCCATAAAACAGGATGTTATGTTTGAGGGGCTAAAGATGCTTAAAAACTCACGAAACATGGCAGACACATCAGTAGTCCTATGGTGTGTTATTTGATCTGATTTTTTTTTTTGCTGTGATGTGCCAAAATGTGCTCTGTAGCACCACCTTCTAATTTTCAGCCCCACAAACCATTTAACCTAGTGCTACGAAACTTAAGAAACTAGTGTAAAAGCCCAAGACCTACAAAAAAGCCTCTTGGAGCCATGTCCTAAAGCCAACAGAAAGTTCATAATTTTTAATTTTATTTGAAACTTTGGGCAGTTTTTTGCCATTTCTGCTAGAGCCTGACTGATTTTTCAATATACCTATATCATCAGCTGATATGAGCTTTTTACAGACATAATGGAGCAAATCAACCTCTGCACATATTTTTTTCCCAAATGCGCTGAAAAGAAAACTCTGTTCACAGACCATATAATGCAGAAAATGATGCTGGCTGGATTTGAAATAGTTGCATTCTATAGTTTGTCCAGCAGAGTGCGGTCTTACTCTATTGTTTACACTACTCTCAGCACTGTCAAAGCAGCATATTAGACCACATAGGGTTCTGCCACAATCACACAGGCTGGATCCCTTTTCAAATGTATCACATCTGCTGCTTTAGCTGACCCTCACACACACACAGAGAGAGACAAAGAGTCAGAGAGAGAACCAAACACCACTTCTAAAATACTTCAAAAGTATCCAGACTCCACCACTACATGGAGGAAACACTAATTAACCTAGAGATTAGAAACTTGAGAAACATATTTAAAACCCCATGACCTACAAAAAAAGCGTCTTGCCCTAAACCCAAAATAAAGTCCACCATTTCTAACTTTAATTATATTTTTGGCCAAATTTTTGCCATATCTGCTAGAACCCGACTGATTTTTCATTGTACCTATTTTAGCACCCGATTTGAGCCTTTTAACAAACAGCTCTAAAAGATCAGAATCAGCATATAACATGAAAAGGGGACATTTTAAGCCATGTGATGTTTTTAATTTTACATGTTTGAATCGAATAATGATATTAAATAGGGCTTGGGGTAAAATAATTCACACAGCACAGTATTGCAGTATTTTGTGTGCCGATATTTATACACAGACACCAATTATCGGTGGTTTATTATGCACATTATTCACTTTTACAAAAACACATCTTAATACTACTTGAATAATAAAATCCCTGTCTTTCTTAGTCCACTAGATGGTGCTGAGTTTTTATTTTCTGGTGAGGTTCGTAGAGGTCTCGGTCAGCAGCATTTGGCTGGAAGTTAATCAAAACAAAGATGGAAATACCACAGAAAGTGAATCAGAAATGCACTGTCAGCATTTAAATCAAACATCTGGACTTATTTTCGACTCTCAAACACAGAAGAAATGACAGGTTTGGACATGATATGGGATGTACAAGGAACGTTGTATGACAATAAAATACTCTGGGAACAGCAGGGCTCACATCACACACCACTAACTCAAGATAACCTTAGCCGCTGACAGCCAAGCTATCACTAAACCCGCTCAGCCAAAAAATCAACCAACACAGGGCACACAGCTTGACATAATTACTGTCCAACTCTGAGAGATCTCAGAAGATAACACAATCCATCACCTATGGCATGTGCAAAGATCTGCGTCCATACAGTTGTTGAAAAGGAGGGATTTGTTTACATGTTCAAAAACACTGGAGCTCAGGAATGTGACTCCCCGGCGGTTTGTCAGCGACACCGTCGTACCCATGCTCAAAACACCATACCCACGCTCCACAGAGAAGTAAAGCATAAAGCTAAGGGATCTTTGAGTACAGCGGGAATGTTCCTGCCATTCAAAGCGTACAGTCAAAGTCTGTAATGCAGGCTCCCAGGCTGAGATAACCCTGATGATGTCCTAGTGATGTCATTACTTTCTCAAAAAATGACAAAGCACTTCCAGAGGTGTTGAAAACTTACCATGACATGGTAAACTGGTGGAGTGACTCTCAATATCAACAGGCTCAGCTGCATCTGCATGCAGAGTGACTGGAGTATCTTTTGTCAGGGTTTCTGCTCATAGTGGAAACGGGTGGCAGCAGCTTGTTGTATGTAAAGTATTTTTAAATTAGCACTTTGTGTTTGTGTCCTTCTAGCACAACATCATGCTGCAGAGGAGGAGAGACGGAGTGAGACCTGACATGCCCACGGCTGCGGAGAGGCAGGAGATGCTCACTGCCATCGGAGGCAAACCGTACTGAGAGACATCGGGCTCACACAAAGACACTGCAGAGAGCAGCGCCCAAGTAGACTTGACCTGTCTTCACACTCAGGTCCAGTGTCTCCACCGGGAACTGGTCTGTTCATTAACATGGAAAGAGAGGAAGGTCACAGAGAAGATATATGACTTGAGATTTATTAAATCATTTGATATGAAACTGTCACAACATGAAAAGCGTTTGAGGAGCTTTTCAAGCATTTTTGTTTTGATGGAAGAAAGTACTGTCATGGTATCACTAATGTCATTTTCCACTGAAGTCACAACTGCTGAGATGGTGTTTTTGTGGATTTTACCATGAATATTCAAAGTCCTCAACAAGTAGACAAATGCTTGAACCCACAGGCTGAAATGTGTGATTCACAGTGTTAAACAATCTGTGTGGAGGACTTCTTCATTTCTGAAATCTGAAGCCTGCTGGGCACTAACTCAACAGATTCCAGCTCACAAGCATGGTGAAATGTGTAAATTGTGATGGACATCTTGCATCTGTTTATCTTTAATAAAAATAATTGAGTATTGTATGTTTCCCCGCTTCTCATTTTCTTTTGTGGGTCTTATTTTGTTTGTTTTTTTGTGTAATCTTCAGTCCTTCATTTCTTCTTTTTCTGATTCCATATACTTGTTATGAGTGATGGAGGAAGTGCCCATGACATAAATGAAAGTGGTGATACCACAAGTTAAAGATCTTATTTTTACTGTATTTCTATTTTATGTGCTTGTACTAATTTCTGCTCTCTATAATTCTCTGTGCTTGGCATCAGAGCGACTGTAACAATCCACAATTTCACCATAAATTCCACTTGAGCAAAAATGAGGTCTTCCTCACAATTTAAAGGATTTAAGACAAAGATCCAGTTTTTCCTTTTCTTTCAACTCATTTATTTACACATTTTTAGGTAATTTTCTTAAACTTTTACTAATTTCTTACCAATTTTGTTTCTCATTGCCTTCTTCCCATGTTGGGAAAAGGGAAATGGCAGTGGAGTGCTGCTGTAAGGAAGTGGTTTTAAGCGCACTTTGAGCTACAAATCAGCCCAGTGTCTCATAGCTCTCACTCTACGCTGTGCGCGCGCCCGCGAGCTCCATGCAGATGTCTGCGAGCTCACGCAGCTCAGGACTGCAACAGATCCATGGACTACACCTGCTGAGCTTCTGAGTGTGTTTCGTGGTGTGTGTCTCTACCTGTGTGCAGCACCGGGCGGCGCTACAGGAAACACGGCAGCAACACACACAGAGGGGACGAACACACTTAACCATTACACGGACAAGAAGTGTTGCAGGTTGGCTCAGCCTGCAGCTGGACTCTCAGTAAAGGAACCTTGTGACTCATGAGATGAGAGTACTAATGCTAAAACACTCTCACGCGGATGAAACACTCTCAAACGGATCATTCAGAGGAGAAAGTTTCGGGATATTTTCCTTCTGCTAACATTAAGCCTTCATCCTGCAAACTGGCTGGTTGTTATCGGTGATCCATTGAAGTAACGTGTTGCACTTTGTAACTGCCCTCACACTGGGCTGATTCGTGGAGTTTACAGCATGGATGTATTATAATCATCCTGACTCGTTGCAGAGTTGGAATCATCTAAAAAAGAAACCTACTGGTGACTACGGTCAGTTATAACATCTCAAACTGCAACAATCAGAAATGAGACAGAACCATAAAACTCACGATGCACATGGTCTGTGATGATCCCTCTCTGTTCACCAAAGGACAAACTGATATGTCATATTTGTCAGAGTTTTTCAGTCAAGACTCGTTTTTAAGGTACAGTATTTTTACACTTACAGTACTTTCCTCATAGTGAAAACGGCTCACTGCACGCTGTGGGAGAATGACTCGCTTTCTTTTTGTATCGTTCTGCTGTAAAGTTGGAGTGCGCTGGATTTGTAACACAAGACAAAACGAGAGCATCATTGTAAAACAGAGTGTGGCACAATAATAATTCTAACTTATTTATCTTGTTTTTATAAGCACTGGAAGCCCAAATTGTAATTGAATCTAAAACTCCATTAACGGCTTTGTCCTACTATAGGGCATCTACTCTAAAATCTATTCATACATGTGAAACAGAGCGTTCTTTGTAAATCAAGACAAATTTAGAAAATCTGACCATGAACCTCAATAATGATATCTAATCTAATGTGCATAATGCAGGAGTCCAGGAACAGTGGTGTTGTTTGTGCTCAGGAAGAAGTCATTGAACTCATCTCTCCGTTAACTCTTTCTCAGCAGCTGCTGTGTTTCACAGGACTTTCCCTGATTTTCTGTGTGGTTTTTTTTCTCTCTCTCATTGATCTAAATTGGACTGGAGCAGAGAGGCGACCTCACACACTGTCACTGCCACTGTCAGACATGCTCTAAGTCATGTTTAGATAAACTCTGTGTTTTGGTCCACAGACCTAGTTGCCCTCCATCACCCCTCACATGGACCTGTATGTTGAGCTCTGCTGTTCCTTTGGGTAAATTGAAGGGTTCCTGCTTCTCTCCCAGTCCTCAGCTCAGGATGGACACATTAAAGTCTGCCAAAGTGTATGCAACAAGTGATACATATTTCTAAACAGCTGGCTCTAAAAGAATAATGAATTGCAGAGAAAGTAGCTCAAAGACTTTGCACTGTTTTTTTTCTCTAAAAATCGAGCTGGCTGTGGCTCAGAGGTAGAGCGCGTTGTCCTCTAATCAGAAGGTCAGCGGTTTGATCCACAGCTTCTCCAGTCAACATGTGGAAGTATCGTCCTTCCCACTGAATCCCACATTGTTCCCGTTGCTGCGTCATCAGAGTGTGAGTGTGAAAAAGGCCAGGGGCCTCATGTACAAAGGGTGCGTACGCACAAAAACGTGGCGTACGCTCTTTCTCACGGCAAAGTTCAGATGTATCAAGAGTGAAATGACTGTGGAAATGTGCGGTGCCTCACGCCAACTTCATAGCTGGCGTACGCACGTTTCTACAGCCGTTGATACTTTGGCGACACTCAGGTGATCCTGGGAAACATAAAATAAACACGTGTAACCAATCCGTCCTCTGAATGATGACTTAATGATGTGCACATCAGAGACACATGAACAATTAACACCAGTGAACAATTAACACACACACACACAAACATACGTGTCTCCAATTACATGAGTGGATATAAAAGCGTGCGCAAAGTGGTGCAAAAAGTACCGCTGAAAACAATGGCAGCTTTAGCAGCATTAGAGGACATTGCAAATGGTGCAATTAGAAGAGAGCGTGTGTTTCGAGACAGAGACGATGTACTGGCACACGATGACGACTGGCTCATCAGCCGCTTTAGGTTCCCGAGGGCAATCCTCGTGGAACTGTGCGCAGAGCTGCGGCCGGCCTTGGAGCGCAACACAGCCAGGAGCCATGCGCTGCCTGTGCCCATACAGGTGCTGACCACACTGGGGTTCCTGGCAAGAGGGAGCTGGCCGACCGATCGGGACTGTGCCAGTCGACCCTCAGCCGAGCCATGCCAGCCGTATGGGACGGAATTATCCGCATGTCAGCCAGATATATCAAATTCCCATACCATGCAGCTGAACAGGTCAACATTAAAGCGCAATTTGCAGCGAGAGCCAGTTTTCCTAATGTAATCGGAGCTATCAACTGCACACACATTGCTATAAAAGCGCCGTCACATGATGAATTTGTATACGTGAACAGGAAACACTTTCATTCCATCAATGTACAGATCATATGTGATGCGCAAATGCAGTTAACCAACATTGTGGCGAGGTGGCCTGGTTCAACGCACGATTCACGCATTCTGAGTAACAGCATGGTTGGGAACAGACTACAAGCTGGCACTGTGCGCGATGGGTGGCTTCTTGGTAAATAAATTTGTCGTGTAATTGTCCTAATATTAGTCCCTGTGATGCGCATTGAGCATGTGCGCCCCCAAATCATATCCCGTCTTCACCGCATCATTACAGCGGTTAGAGTTAGTGACTTGCTGTGTTTTGCTGGTTAAACTACAGTTTCAGATCTTTCTAACAAGCCCCTATTTGTCACTGTGCGCAACGTACTCATGTTAATAACCCCGTGCGTAAAGTGTGCATAAAGACTTATCAGCCTCACCTTCTCCCCGGCGCACTTCTGCACTAATTTGCAACAATAGTGTGTGATCCGTGTAAGTGTATAAACTTAATGAATGGAAGCTTAAAATCCCGTCTTACTCATCTTTTGTTTCTTATTTTCTGATCGTGCAGAGAGGGGAATCTCAGGTGCAGGGCTTATTTAAATATGATTTTTAAATGGGGGCGTGGACAGGGAGTGGTCGGGTACTCCAACATGTGCGCTCAATTCCACGCTGATTGGGATGTACAAAGGGAATGTGCTTGGATTCATGCGTGCGCACAGATTCATACATCAGGATTTTTTTGTGCGTACGACGTTTTCTGGATTTGAGCGTACGCCATGTTTCAGTAGGAAATCCACGCAAGTCTTTGTACATGAGGCCCCTGGACTCTGTCTCACTCTCTCCAGAGACCCCGACCAATCAGTGATGAGACTTGGCGCATCTCCTCTCTCATTTGTCACCTGCACTCGGGCAGAGCCAGAGGAGGACGGCAACAGACGTTAATGGACTTTTACGTCTTGGTGTTCCCGTTTTGGACTTTTTGAAGTTGTGTGTGTAACCCAACACTTAAGTTATGACTGTTCTATCGCTATGGTGAATCTACTTGCCTTACTATTTATGCCCCGTTTACACGTACACGGTTATTTTTAGAAACGGAGAAATATTCCTGCGTTTGCACCCTTCGTTTACACGCAAACGGAGAATTCGCCTCTGAAAACGATGCTTTTTAAAAACTCCGGCCAGGGTGGAGATCGTGGAAAACGCCGGTTGCCCGTTTGCGTGTAAACGGAGCAAAACGGAGCAAAACGGAGAAAACGCAGGCAGTAGACGTCACAGTATGCGACAGAACTTGCACTTGCGTCAAAAGTGCGACCTATGTTTACATGTTGCTATGGTAACTATGGATCCCCCGCAGAGTAGCAGCCGTATTTATGTTGGTGCAAGCCCTCTTCTCATGCTTACATTTACAACTACAGCTGATTTATTACATGGAGGAGCAGAGACGGATGAGTGTTCGGAGGACAGCAATTTTGCAACAACTTCTCCTCCCTCCAACACCAAGAGCCTGTCCGCGTCGGGATTCTGATTGGCTAGCGTGGGCTTCAGCTTCTCGTTACACTGCCACCTACAGTTTTGGAATGTCCTGGCAGCAGACATACACGGGTTCGTGTAAACGCAAAGTTTTCTGAAAACGGATACGTGTGCACGGAATTATTTTTGAAAACGGAGAGGGTGAAATGTCCGTTTCTAAAAATAACCGTGTACGTGTAAACGGGGCATAAGTCTGTGAGTAGCATGCTGTGTGCAAAAGTTCCGGTGTATGCTAACAACATGATAACGAGGAAGAGAGACTCGTTATCCAGCTCTGTGTTAACCATACGGTTCTGTGTTTCGTTTCTGTTGATTCCTGATGTCATGTGGTTAGTTTGACAGAAGTTGTGCATGAAGTCAGTTGTAAAGCCATTTTTGTATGCTTCCTTAGGTTTAAAACCCTAATTACTAGCGTCCATGCATAAGCAGTTTTGAGACAGGCGCCACTGGCAACACGCAGCCACACGTGACATATTAAAGGAGCATATCACTGTTCACACTGTAGTGGCATTGTGGTAGCTAAATCTTATTTCTATGACAGCCATTTGCTTATCTTGGATATGTGTGTATACAGAGTAAACGTAAATGCTATGTACATCGACATACCGTGGCCTGTGTAATTATTATGCTGACACGTGTTAATGTACATTCTTTATTGTTTTCTCATATTTCAGAACCACACATAAACGTCAAAAACAATCTGCTTGGACTGTAACGACATCTGGTTAAGTTCTTATGGGACACCCTGCAGCGGGCCAGTTACCCTTCAACCAGTCAGAATAGTTTTTACAGTGAGTGTGTGTGAATAGCAGGTGGCACCTTGTACAGTAGTCTTGGACACCAGTGTGTGAATGTGTGTGTGTGAATGGATGAATATGACATGAAGTGTGAAAGTGTTTTGAACAGTTGGAAGACTAGAAAAGTGCTATTAAAGTGCAGAGCATTTACCATTTAAAAATAAGCTGAGCACTGAGTGGACCTGTTAGAATTGTTAGACTGTTCAGAGAAATGTCAGCTCAGGTAACTTCAACAAACTGTTTACAGCTGCGTCAATGTTAGTATGCAACAGCTACCAACTACATGCTCTCTGTCACATGGACACATGTTCAAATGAGCCTGTTTTCCAAAGATATGTGCTCTGTAGTGTCCGGCCTATTTCCTTTTGCTCTTAAATTTGCCTAATACATGTTAGACAGTTTAAGAAAAACAGAGCGTTCAGAAACCCGACCCTGTGAGGCAGCCAGGGGGGCTCCTCCCATTGAAGTGGGTTACACTCTGAGAAGAAAATTATGTCCAGGATATTGTTTTTCAGATGAAAGCTGATGTGGGTGGGGTACTGTGCAATACATCTAAAGAGTGTGAGAGAGGCCCTACCTCTGACAGTACATCTACAGCACCGCTCAGGCACACACTGAGTGACTTTAACTGCACTAAGGTCAGGTGCATCACTTTATGTGTCATCTGGCCTGAACCCTCTGGCTAAGCATCCAGCTAACATGGTCTGCGCTCTGTTTACAAATAAAGATGAAATAAATATTGGGTACAGTGAAAAAGTGTATCTAGAGTATCAATGATGATGATATGGTGATAAGTGATCAACCATCTAGATACATTTCAGATGTCTCTCCTCTCCTCAGACTTCTTGTGTGGATAGCATCACTGCTTCATGTTGCCAAACTCCTGAAGAGTGACCTCGCCCGTTGCGGGAAGGTTTACAGGCTTCTGCACAGGAAACTGGTCAGTGCTCATATAGTAACATGAAAATATGTATTACAACCATAGACTATATATAAAGATGGACAACATGACAGTTCCCTGTAAGTGTAGCTTTTCACTCTGGATTGCCTCCTGGTGTCTGTCTGCAGTATAGGTCATAAAGCCCACCCCTCCATGTCAGTGAATGATCACAGGCCAAACTAAAAACACAGAGTACAAGCCAAATACATTTTTCCCAAAGATGTTTTCTGTCACTGAAGGTAGTTCTCATCACCCTGAGGTTTGCTCAAGTGCTTGTTTTCATGATCAGTTTGGTTTGGTTTTAATTATTATGGTTTTAGTTAATGCATTCTACAAAAGGAGGATTTTCTGCTATGATTGACAGCTGTGACAGCCAATCCCTGTCCTCACATTCAATGGAGCTGCTCTCGATTGGTTGGACAGGTGTTTTGCCAGAATCTCTCCTACTGTGTATACCTCTACGATGCTGATTCCGGCTCCAAAAGACGTCACCAGCGTGAGATGACAGCGGCTGTATCATGCATGGGTAAGTGGGGTTACGTCGTCCATGTTGATATACAGTCTATGGTGACAACCATTGGTCTTACATCTTACAAGTTTTGACCAGATGCCTTTTTCAAAATTCATATATTCATATAGCATTAAACAAGACCATATGAGGTTGTGTGGTAGGCAAAAACAAATGAGTTGTTCAACCATTATAAGTACCATATTATGCAAAATGCAATTTTTCAGGGCTTAAGTATTAGACATGCATCCATCGATCAGCCGATGAATTAGCCGATATTCAGCTTGAACCATCATAACCTGTGAGCTGCTGGTCAGTCTCTGACATCGCTGATCCATTCCCAGTAAAATTTAGTGTGCAGAGCGACACAGACAGGCACCTCCTGCTGTCAGCCGGTTCCGATTGTCAAAAGGGTGATGTTTCATCAGACCTCCTTCTCAGTCCCTCCAGGATTTTGTGAGCTGTTTTTGTGATTGTTGCGGCCTCAAATGCCTGATTCCACGGCAGCTTTTATGGAAAACTGCAGTTGAAGTTGATATGTTTTTGGACATTTTTTTTCTGTTAGCTTTCTGATCTGAGAGCTATGAGATGCTGAGCTGATTTCTGTTGAATTAAATAAATACACAACATTTTTAGTTTTTAAAAGTTTACAATTACAATGCACTTTCAGAGCTAATGTTAAAATAAAACCAATATTAAAAACAATCTTTGCTAGTTTAATTTGTTTTTAACATCAGAACCAGTCAGGAAGATTTATAAAGCAACAGTGAGGTCAATGAGGATGAAATGGGCTGACCTGATAGTAAAGACAGAGAAGGACAGAAGTGTGTGCTAGGTAACATACACATGAACAAATAAACACACACAAATCCTCACTGTGTTACATTAACATCATAAAAATTATGAGCTTATCGTCGATTATTTAAAAAAAAAAACACAATAAAAACAGTTGACAGAAAAGACTGCCTGTTTTTATTTTGAAACTGAAATGCAAAAATGAGGTCAGCAGCGGGCCATCATGTGCCAACCGAAAATAGCCAATCGACTCAAGTGTATTTTGGTTGAGATTAAGAGAGAGTTTGTCCCAAAGCCCTCTGGGTCTCCATGACACGTGAGCAGAACCAACTTGTGTATTAAGTGTTTGCAGAAGGAAATTTACACGTATTCCATAATTCATTAATATGTTATAAACTCTGATCTTTTTGTAGGTACTAACAAAATCTACAGCTGCCTCTGAATGGTTGTAGTTCTTGTGTAAATAAGGAATGCACATAATTATTATTGCTTGTCATTATAGGAAATCACAATTTTAATTCATATAGTGCTCTGTTATGTTCACACCACGCAGATGCCTTTGAAATATGTTAAACATAACGAAAGAGTAGAAATATAAAACATTTGGTCAGCAATTAGCAGATTTGGTCAAAAATCAAAACAGATGAGTGATGGCTGTCAGAATGTTTGGTGATTTATGAAATCATCACATTGCTGAAAATACTGAGCCTGAACCCGACCAAGCCTGAACCCCCCCCCCACAGGGTTTATTCAGTTTCATTCAAAGGGCTTGACTGGCATTTGAAAAGTTAAATTCACATTAGCTAAGCAAGTGTAAAGTAAAAACAAAAAAACTATGTACAATAAGTAAAGATTTACCAGAAATTAGTTTATGTTACGTCGCTGACACACCTGGGTACACCTCTGACACACCCACCCATCAGAAAACGCAACTCAAAGCCTGTTGTACTCTGTTTCAAACTGTAGCTAAACGCTGCACACCATTTTTAGATTGATCGTGCCCAAGAAATTCCCACAGAGTTCATGAATTAGGTGTAGGTTTTCAGTATCAAGGTGCAAATCTGCTCAAAGATTTACTTGCATTTCATGAATGAGAGAGTGTGTGTAAATCTCTAGTCCACAAAATTAGAACTGAGATCCACAAATGCCAAACTGTAATTCAAATCCAAAAATGCCTTGTTGGATCACAAATAGTAAAAAAAAATATGAAAAATCACAGGAAAAGTCCTGTTTGAAAGTGGTAAATGTTAGAAAGATGTTCAGATATTATTTATTTGTGGAATTTGGTAGTGTATTTTCAGATAAATTTATTTGCAAATTGTTTTAATGAGTTAACAAATCTTTTTGTATTTTTTTTAGGTATTTTATATTTACAGATTCTATAACACAGTCTGTTCACACAAATGCTAATGAGACAAATTTATCTAAGTGTTTTTTGTTTTTTGGATGGATGATGGGTGGGTGGGAGGATGGATGATGGATGGATGGTGGATGGATGATGGATGGATGGATGGGTGGATGGATGGATGGATGGATGGATGATGGATGGATGATGGGTGGGTGGGAGGATGGATGGATGGTGGATGGATGATGGATGGGTGGGTGGATGGATGGATGGTGGATGGATGATGGGTGGGTGGGTGGATGGATGGAATGATGATGGATGAATGGGTGGGTGGATGGATGGATAGCTGGATGGATGGATGATGGATAGGTGGGTGGGTGGATGGATGGATGATGGATGGGTGGGTGGATGGATGGATGGGTGGATGGGTGGTGGGTGGATGGATGGATGATGGATGGGTGGGTGGGTAGATGGATGGATGATGGGTGGGTGGGTGGATGGATGGATGGATGATGGATGGGTGGATGGATGGATGGATGATGATGGATGGATGGATGGATGATGGATGGGTGGGTGGGTAGATGGATGGATAATGGATGGATGGGTGGGTGGGTGGGTGGATGGATGGTTGGATGGATGATGGATGGGTGGGTGGGTAGATGGATGGATAATGGATGGGTGGGTGGGTGGGTGGATGGATGGATGGATGGATGTTGTCATCAGATCTTGTCTCAGCTCTTGCTCTTGTTGATCTCCACTCCACTCCACTGTCACTTGAACCCCAGATGTCTCACAGGGTGGGTGTGAAGGAGGGGAATCCTTGCCAGCCCACATATGTTTACCCTGAGGAGGTGAACATGTTGATGCGTAGTGTCTTCATACAGGACGTCTGTGACTACCCCAACCCCTGCCACACTCAGGTTAGTATGGGCTCATTTTGTCTCTGTAGTCACTAGAGATGTGTGTGGAATCAGCTCAGCTCAGATGACAGTGGATTAGATGCTCACTGGCTCTCTGACAGCTTTCACCGGAGTCCACAGGCACCTGGCACCTCGCACCAGGCGTGTTCTTATTAAGCCAGGACAGTGACAGTTAATTCTGGCATTGAAAACAAGAACTGAAAAGGAAACAGAGACACTGAAACAAGTGGTGAAAAAGTGGTATTGAAGTATTGGCATTAAAAAAAAGACATTCACCGGAAAACTAAAACACATTAAATGATTCCTTTTTTCAGTTTAGCCAACATTTACTGTCACTGCCCCTGCCCAATATAATCTCAGTGGACAGGATGTATTATGAAGTTATGTAGTTTTATAGGAAAGTCTGCAACACACATGTGAAATTAGATAGATAGATAAATGCGGTGAGCTGATTTTATTTGTACCCATAGGCAGATGTAATAGATAGATAGATAGATAGATAGATAGATAGATAGATAGACTGTACTGTTGATCCTCATCTAGATAAGAGGGGCAAGGAACCACATGTGGGTTCAGTCGGTGTGTTGAGCCCGATTTTAACAGACTATGACCTGGTGGACACATGGAGGGTTTAACACCCAGACAAAACGGGATTCACATGGGTGAAAGCAGGGCCTGATAGGGTTAGTGCAGCTCGGTTGGACAAGATATATAGTTTCAGCAGACATGACAAAAGATTGGTGCTGTCGCAGTTGTCCCTTGCTGTGTTTTCAGAGCACGGTATGGTCCATTGTCACTTGAACATCTCCTTAGGACGAATGCAATCTGTGTACAGAAATTTAAAGTGAGGCTTTTACAAGACACCCAGTTTTGCTCTAGTTTCAAGGAATTTTGGGGAGTGTGAGAGAGAGGAAGGAAGAGTTTGAGTCACTCAGGTTATGGTCGGACTTTGTCAATTGTATTTAGGGTCTGCTTCTGCTAGGATGAAGAGGGTGGTTGTCAGGATGGAGGGCAGCATAAAGGAGGTTGAGAACAGAGTTATGGAGCAGAACACTGTAGAGCGGGGTGTTAGGGGGGTGTATAGTGCTGGAATAAGTGTTTAGTGGACATGTTTTAATAAAGGTGGTTAAAAGTCAAAAGTCTCTCTCTGCCTCTCTCTATCTTGTATAAAGCAGACAACTTCAGATTTGCAGTGGACTGAGTACTACAGCACTTAATATGAATAGTTTCCCCTTGGTCTACTGTGGCTTGGATTGTGCTTCATTTGTTCATTGCTTTTAAACAAGTTTGACAAATGGATATAATATATGAGTGTAAAATGTAAATGAATAAAAATGAATGTCTGTGAATGGAACTGTTCATTTTTTATATCACTTTTTCATTTTTTTCATAGTCATTGCTACATTCAGCCTTTTACCACAGGGGTCATGATTTAATGATGTGTAACTTTGTTATGTTTCAGGTGGTGTACGTCACTGTGGAGCACCTCCATAGAGTCCACATCAGCTCAAGTGTGTGTCTCTTCATTAGTCATATCTATGCTCATGTACTTAGCAGTACCAGTTTTATGATGCTGGTAAGTTATTTCTAGACAATATCCATTCTGTTGTTTTTCTTTTTAAGATGTACGACTTCAATCTGTTCTGTCATTTAAATATAACAAAATCATAAAAAGCACCGGTGGTTGTTGTTATGAGACAGTATGCACTGACTGTCACAGATGATCTGCTGTATGTTTCAGGGTTGCATTTTCTCTTGTCTGAGATGGTCCTCTGTTCAGGCTTGCTGTAATTGGACAGAAAGAGTTTGAATAAAAAACATAGTTCATTCTCTATTTATCATTATCGCTTTCTAACAGGCTCTCTGCATTGAAGCATTTCAACTGAATGTTTCAGTTGTCCACTTCAAATAAATCATGCATCTCAAAAATGCACTTACACATCTGATACCAGTTTGTACAGTCATGTGATAACAAAGGTATTACAATACAAAGAACAATTCATTATACTGACATCACCTGAAAAAAAAACACCAGGCTGCTACAGTGCAACCATCCAGACCTCTTCACACACCAGACTGGCTGGCTAGAACTCAATAATCTGCTTTTTATGGCTCTGCTGAGGCCCAAGACATTATGTTTTTTGGGTTGTCTGTCTGTCTCCTTCTTGTGAATGGAACATCTTTAGAACGCCCTGAGGGAATATCTTTAAATTTAGTGTAAACATCCACTTAAACTCAAGGATGAACTTTTTAGATTTTGGTGATAGGTCAAAGGTCAAGGTCACTGTAACCTTTCTGTCTCATTCTTGTAAACACGATATCTTTAGAACACCCTGAGGATTTTTTTTTTTTTCAAATTTGGTACAAACATCCACATGGACTCAAGGATCAAGTGATTAGATTTTGTTGGTTTAGGTCAAAGGTCACGGTCACTGTGACCTCGTGTGTCTCATTCTTGTATTTGTGATATCTCACAAGAACACCTTGAAGAAAGTGTTTGGAATCAGGCACAAACATTCACTTGGACTCAAGGATGACCTGATTAGATTTCAGTTGCCAAAGGTCAAAGTCCCTGGGACTCCCTCTGCCTCATTCCTGTGAACAGGATATCTCAAGAACACCTCGAGGGAACTCTTCAAATTCGACACGAATGAACGAGTGGAGTCAAGGATGAGCTGATAAGATTTTGGTGGACACAGATCAAGGTTATGCTGACCTTGCATTTGTCTTATTCTTGTGAATGCAAAATCTGAAGATGGCCTTGAAGATAAATGTCTGTTTGGACTCAAAAATGAACTGATTAAAATCTGGTGGTCAGAGATCAAAAGTCACGGTCATAGTGACCTCACAAAACATGTTTTTGGCCATCATTCAAGAATTCATTATGCCCAGAATTAGCACAAATGCCTAATAGGATATAATAATAAAGTGCTGACATTTTATATCCAAGAGGTCAAAGGTCAACTGTGACATCATAATGTTTTACAAAAATACTTTTCTTTCCATGACTCCACTCCATATCTCAGGAACAGAGGGGGAGAAAACTGGTCAGAAACTGAATTGGTAACACTTTAAACTGTACTGATTGCAGAGATCTTCTGTGCTGTTGGGGGGAAGATGTGTGTGAAGCTTTCATGTTTTCACAGTCGAGGATTTAAACACCAAGTACAACTTGACAGGTGGGTGGAGGCATAAAAATGTGTAGCGGTAATTTTAGTTTTAATGAAGGAGACCAATTACCAAAAGTTGTCTCTAACTTTCTTTTTAGAAAAGTGTCTTATGTTTTGTCCTTGAAACATAGCAGTGTGAACGCTGTTGTGTGATATTTATTTCTACACTCTGTGACCATGTACCACTGAGATACATTAATTATTGCTTTTATACTACATCTGTCTTTGGGTGCAGATTTGTAGTGATGTGTGTTCATGTAGTGACACTCTGAACCAGGCACAGCTTTCTCAAAGCCATGAGACCAATGATGTGACTAGCTGAGAGTATTTGTCCTCCGTATGATTTGCTGTACTGTTTTGGGTTATTTTCTTTCCTTTTTTTCCCTTTATCTTTCTCTCTTTAATTCATTGTCTGTCACCTGCCAAGGGACTACAGATGTAAATTAGCAGTCCTGCTAACTCTGGCATATTTAAAGTTGTATTATCTGATGTTCATTAATGTGCTGTGTAACTTTTAAATAAACAAAAAATAAATAAAATAATAAAATGAGTATTTAATAATCACCACAGCCACTGATCCAGGCTGTTTATACCTCCACCCAGCCCTGTGGAAGTTACACTTCTTCAGGGGGTTGTAGACTCCAGCAGTTCAGGAGAGCCTAAACAAATCCCACAAAAATCTGAACTCCCTCCAGAAATCCTCATCTGGTTTTGTCCAACGGAAAGACGTGAAGAAAGATAGCCGACTGGAGCCTTTAGTTTGGAAACAGGACTGAAGCTTCAGGTATTTGTGGGTACCATCACTCTCACACACCTGCTGACACCTCCATTCCCCTCAGTGGTCTATTTACTCTGATATGCACCGAAGAGGAGAGGAAATGGTGTGTATCTAAACAAAGATGTCTGTCATACTCAGCATTAACAGGGATTGTGACCTGTGTGGTCCTGCAGAAGCTCACAGGTACACACAGATTTTTTTTCTGTAAAGTCCATCCATCCATTCATCCATTGTAGTCTGCTTATCTTAGGCTAGGTTGCAGAGGCAACAGGCTGAGCAGAGCACTCCAGACATCCCTCTCCCCAACAACACCCGAAAACTTTCCAGCTCCTCCTGGGCAACCCCAAGGTGTTCCCAGGCCAAACAAGATATGTAAACCCACCAGCCTGTTCTGGGTCTGCCCCAGGGCCTCATCCTCTGGAGCCAGACCTGGGCAGGGAGCTTGCGGCAAGCATCTAGTGGCCAGGCCTTTGACAGTGAGGCCCAGTTAGGCTCAGCCTGAAGACATTACATGGAGTTGCCATCCTGTGGGCCCACCTCCCACAGGGAAAGGGATCGTGGTCGGGTGTAGCAGGCAGGGGCGGGGAACCAGGCGTGCTGACCCTCGGCATCGCAAACTGGTTCTGTAAAATTTTCTGTGCTAATTGTTTGAACCATGTCAACCTTTGCTCAAAAACATGAGATACTACAGTGGAAAAAGGGTAATGCTTTTTCCACAGGATGTGACCATTAGAACCTGAAACAGCCTTCAAGGTAAAAGTCATCATTTGGTGCAATGACTGGATGATCTGGTGACTGAGCTTTGGAACAGTCCAGATGTTCACTCTGGACTTGCAGACTGAGCCCTCGCAGACTTCAGTCATGAGTAACTTGAACACCCTGAACAGCTCAGGACATCTTAACTAGTTACCCCTTAAAAATCAATCTCCATTGTCCTGTCCACTTGCCATATGTCTCTATCTATGGTATCTCAGCTGTAGAACCACTGTTTAGGCTGATGGAATAAGTTAGGGTTATGGTAGATACATTTTGGATTCTTGGTCGCTCCTAAGAATTTTGATAGTTGTAACTGTTACTGTAATACATGCACTCTCTTTTCTTAACTGCCTGTTAAGAAATACATAAAACTTTTTGCTTGTGTCTGTGCCTTTATGAGGTAGCATATCAGAATGACCCTTTTCACATCTTCATGTCTCATTAACTGTTCTTTTGTCTTTTAACTGTTGTTTGTTTTTTGTGAATAAATTTAATTGAACATGTTCACTGTCATCAAGTAAAGTCTGCGAGCACGGTGATAGTGTAAATATGTAGATTTATTGGTATGTATGCACATGGATATTTAATTTGAATTTATTAAAGGATAGCCCCTTCAGATCTAGCATCTCATTTTCAAGGAGGTCCCTAGACAAACATATACATTGAACACAAGACACATTACACTACATTAAATTATAAACATACATAACATATAACAAATACAGACATCTTGCTCACCCACTCCCAAACACAACCCCAACCCACATAGGCCTAATGTACAAAATAGACAAACTGATTAACAAGGATCAATGATGTGAACATAAGAACAAAAAGAGTAAAGAAAATAATTTAGAAACATGAGCAATTTGTTTTGAGATGGGAGTGTCGTGAGATCCTGAAACAATGAGAGGAAGTAATAGAATGCAAAGAAAAAGGGAGGTTATTCCAATCCGATGGAGCTTTATATTGAAATGACCTTTTACCAGTGTCTAAGTGAGTATGGGAATTGTATGGAGTCATGAGTTCTTTTAAATATGGAGGACAATGGAAATAAACAAATTTAAAAAGCAACTGAAGCCAATGAAATTGCTGTCTTGATTTGGGTTGTAACCAGTTCAATGAATTGAACATAAAACAGTGATGAGTTCTAAAAGGAAATCTCAAAACAAATCTACATCGAGAATTAAATAATACAGTCAGAGATTTAAGATGAGTGTCTGAAGTGTTTTGGTAAACAATATCTGCGTAGTCAACAAGTGGTAGTATCAGTTGTGAGATTAGCCTTTTTCTAGCATGAAGTGTGAAACAATTGAACAATAAAGTGAAGCAAGACAACCATATGCCTTTTTAACAATGTAATCAATATGTGGTTTGAAGGTGAGTTCTGGGTCAATCCAAAGTCCAAGATATTTGAGTCAACTTTATCAATAGGAAATCCATCAAAGAAATTAATATGAAAATCCACTGGATGGGATCGAAGGTGACCAAAAATCATACTGCAAGACTTCTTTTTGTTCATTACAAGTTTGTTCTTACTAAACCAGTCTTGAACCCCATCAAAATCAAACTGTAAAGAGTTCTGGATTTGTGATATATGAGAGTTTTAGGTGTATATATGTAACAGGGTTATTTATACAGCAGTAATTACATAAAATGTGTTTCTGTTGTTATTACCTGACATGCTTAGACCTCCATAGTCATTATGCGGAACGTTTGATACTCAGTTTCTGTACCCCTACGTCCACCTTTGGGGGTACCCCTCCTATAATAGAGGGGTGTCTCCCGCCTTACCTCGTACTCCACGGGAGAGGTAAGCATCATTGCTCTCGCTGTAGCGTTGGTGCTTTAACGCTGTTAAACTATGTTTATAAGTTCATTTTTCAGCCTAAACTTGCTGTACAATATTCTAACATATTCCTGTGTCGCTTAACTTGTGTAGGGGCTTGAGCTGTGGTAACATCGTTGACAGATGATTTGGGTTTTTACCTCTTGCTGTCAGATGTGTTTTCTGTGTTTTACTGCACTACGTTGAATATGGCCTCTATATGGCCCTTTTGCTGTTGTACTCCACGGGAGAGGGGCTCGAGTTGTGGTAACATAATTGACAGAGGATTTTGGTTTTTAACGGAGACCACCTCTAAAGACATCCATGGTTTGGGCTTTTTCCATCACAACCCAAAACAGACAACACTAGAGTCCACCAGTTACATATAACAGTATCGTCAGCATATAAGTGGGTATGACAGTTGAATAGATATTAGGTAAATCATTAATAAAAACAGAAAAAAGAAGCGGACCTAATGTGGAGCCTTGCGGAACACCCTTTTCAATAATTAAAAAGTCAGACTGATGACCCTGAAAAACAACACATTGACGACGATTGTAGAGATAGGTGTTAAACCAAAGGAGAGCATTTTGATCAAGACCAATAGCAAAAAGTTTATCCAGGAGTAAATAGTGGTCAACCAGATCAAAAGCTTTAGACAGATCAATGAAGATTGCACCAGTAAATTGACCCCTATCAAAGGAAGAGAACTCATCATTCATAAATTTCAGTAGAGCTGTGGTAGTAGAAAAATTTGGTCTGAATCCTGATTGAAATGGCGATAAAATATTGAGTGAATTTAAATAATGTGACAGTTGGTTAAAAATAAGCTTTTCAAAAATTTTTGCAATCGTGCAAATAATAGAAATAGGAAGATAATTGTTTACATCAGAGGAATCTCCACCTTTGAAAAGTGGGGTAACCTTCGCACATTTCCACATCTTGGGGACTGAACAGGTAGACAGAGACAAATTAAATAAATCGGGGGATACATCAAAACATGCATGGCAAGTTTGATAAACTTAACTTCAAGGCCATCTGGACCAGCACTAGTGTTATCTTTCAATTGACGCAAGAAAAACTTCATTAGGTAAGATTTTTTTAAAGGAAAATGAATGGTCAGAGAAAGTACTATATGAGGGACTGGCTGTCCAATAAGAGTGAAAGTGATAGGAGCTCCAAATGGAAGAGAAATGATTATTAAAAGCATTACAAATAAGTGATGGGTCAGAAATAAGCTCATTATTAAACTGAATTATTAAACTCTGGTTTAAAGCATTTTTGTTATTTCTGTTAAGAACATGATTCAATCTTGGATTGTGAAAATTTTGGGACAAGCTATCTTTGTAGTAATTAGACTTTGCATTCCTGGTTTTAATTGTACATTAATTTCTAAGTGATCTATAAGTGTTCCAGTCAGTAGAGTCTCTTGATGAGTGGTATCTAGCCCATATTTTATCCCTCTGTTATATATAACAGAGGGATTAAATAACATATAACATATAACATATATATTAAATAATGAGTTCAGAACTGATCCAGGGCAAGTGTCTTCCTTTGACTCTAACAGTCTTAATTGGAGCATGATTATCAATAATTTTGTTTACTTCAGAATAAAAGAAGGTCCAAGCTTCCTCAACCTGAAATCTATCCCAATTAATTGAAATCAAATCATAAATATAGTTGTCTTCATTGTTGTTCTTACATTGTCTGCATGTAATAAATTTGGGGGGAGAATGAGGAACTTTTATTTTCCAGACACAGAATAAGAATGATCACTTAAACAGTCTGACATACCATGTCAGGATTTAACTATTCTGTAAGGATTTGAGACCAAGATCCAACAAGCAGAGATGAAGATCTATAATCAACTCTTGTAGGTTCATTAATGAGCTGCATGAGGTGTACACTATCAAATAAGTTTCTGTCCCTATGAGAAGAACAATCCAACCAGTGTCTGGTGAAGTCACCAGGAATGATTAGTTCATTGTGCCTCCCAAGAGAATTAATAGTAGATAGAATACACATGGTAGAATCAACAGGAGCTGAGGGAGGCCTGCCACTTGTTAACTGTTTGTTTTCATGAAAGATTATGTTAACAAAAAGACATTCAAAATTAACTGGCCCAACAAAAGGAATGATGTGGTCAGAGGCTAATTTGGCTGCAACATAGGTAGCCACACCACCACCTCTAGAGGACCTCTCAGCTCTATATAGCACAAAATTTTCAGTTTCAATTTCATCATCTATGATGTTATCATGAAGCCATGTTTCAGAAATAGTAATGATGTTAGGTTTATAAAGAGTGACCCAGGCTCTTAATAAATCAATTTTTGAGACAAGACTCTGGATATTAAGGTGAATAATTTTTAGACCCTTTGCTAAATCAGTTGTATCATATTAAAAAATGACAGTTCAAATAAAGAAATTCGAATGGGAAGAGATAAAGTGATGAGAGTGGGAGCAAGAAAAAAGAAAGACAGGACACATACAAACAGACACTCACAAACACACATCACACACATAATACAACAGCAATTTAAATAGCTCTTACAACAAAGACAAGATATGTGAGTATAGTTATTGTAGAAAAGGCCCCAAAATTTTGTTACTGTTTGTCAGTATTCTGTGAGATTTATGTTCTGTTCATATGGTGCTGCTAAGATAATAGGGGGAGGTGCTCCACCTGCAGGGGATAGAGTGAGTGACATCACACACATGAGCAGTGTTGGCTAGAGTGTCGGTCGAGTGATGGACAATCAGTGTGCAAGTGCAATTACTCCATGAGAAGTTAGCTGTGCGTGAATGGAAACAAAAACCACAGCAAGAAGTATGATTGTACTACTGTGAGAAAGAGAGCGGAATTAAACAGCCCTCAACCCACCCTCAACTCTCTTCATTCATACTCTGACCAAATCGGGCCTTAAGCGGTGTTCTGGCCGACACCCCTGGGTGAACCTAGTGACAAACACCGACCCAGTGCGTTGTCTGAGCCCCTTTCCAACATCTCCACTACAGTTATACTTTGTATACGAATAGTTAATTGTATATCCGATGTATTGAAAGAAGAGCGGGGGTTAAACGAAAGATGAAGAAGAGGAAGTTTAAACCCTGCATCCCTGCAGTCATCACTGGGAACGTACGGTCCTTGGCTAACAAAACGGACGAACTGGAAGCGCTCGCCAGGACGCAGAGGGAGTACAGAGAGTGCAGCATCATGTGTTTCACCGAGACCTGGCTGCACGACCAGATCCCGGACTCCAACGTGACCATCCCTGGCTTCCACACAGTCCGAGCGGACAGAGACACCACCTCGACCGGTAAGAAGAAAGGAGGGGGGCTTGCCGTGCTTGTGAACTCCAGGTGGTGTCACTCTGGACACATCTTTGTCAAAGAGCGTGTCTGCAGCCCGGACATCGAGCTCATTGCCGTCGGACTTCGTCCTTATTATTTGCCGAGGGAGTTTACCAGTGTAGTAGCCATCTTCGTTTACATTCCTCCGTCCGGGAACGCAGACGCCGCATGTGACGTCATCCACGCTGTGACTGCCCGTCTCCAAACCAAGCACCCTGGTGCCTTCATCACAATCACCGGTGACTTCAATCATGTTTCTCTCTCAGCCACTCTTCCTACCTTCTACCAGTTTGTTAAATGCTCCACACGTGAAAATAAAACTTTGGACTTGCTGTATGCAAACGTGAAGGATGCATACAGCTCCACTGCCCTCCCCCCACTGGGCAGGTCAGACCATAATCTAGTCCTGCTCACACCATCATACAAGCCTGTTGTTCAGCGGCAACCAGTAACAGTGAGGACAGTGAGGAAATGGTCTCATGAGGCCACAGAGACACTGCGTGGTGCGCTGGAGTCCACTGACTGGAATGCCCTGTGTGAGCCTCACGGTGAGGATATTGATGGCTTGACTGACTGTGTCTCTGAATACATTGGGTTCTGTATGGACAACTCCATCCCCACTAAAGAGGTCCGCTGTTACCCAAACAACAAACCCTGGGTTACCAGCGAACTGAAGGCTCTCCTCAACAAAAAAAAGAGGGCATTTAGATCAGGGGACCGTACAGAACTCAAGCAGGTACAACGAGAGCTAAAGCACAGCATCAAGGTGAGCAAGGACGCCTACAGGAAGAAATTAGAGGACAAACTGGAGCAAAACAAGGCCAGGGATGTTTGGAGTGGGATGAGAGAGATCACCGGCTTCCAAAGGAAAGGTGGGCGTGCTGCTGAGGGGGACGAACAACGAGCAAACGAGTTAAACCAGTTCTTCAACAGGTTTGACTCCAGCCCCCCTGCTGCTCCTCTGCCACCACAGCCCCCCAGCAACACCTACAGCAGACACCTCTCTGCTCCACCCCCGTCATCACCAACCCCAGCCCCCAGCTTGTCACACACCACAGAACTTTTTCACACCCCACTGCCGTCTCCCACCGCACCCTCCCCCCAGACTGGACTACACCTCACAGCCGACCAGGTGATGAGAGAGCTGGAGAGGCTCAACCAGAGGAAGGCTGCAGGACCTGACGGCATCAGCCCCCGGGTGCTGAAGGCGTGTGCCAGCCAGCTGTGTGGTGTACTCCAGCACCTCTTCAACCTGAGCCTGCACCTTCAGAGAGTCCCAGTGCTATGGAAAACATCCTGCCTGGTCCCAGTGCCCAAGAAGAGACATCCTGTAGCACTGAACGACTTTAAGCCAATAGCACTGACCTCTCATGTTATGAAGGTCATGGAGAGACTGGTTCTAGCAAATCTCAGACCACTGGTGTGCTCATCACAAGACCCCCTGCAGTTTGCATACCAGCCCCAAGTTGGTGTGGACGACGCAGTGCTGTATCTGCTGCAGAAGGCCTACTCCTCCCTGGACAGACCCAACACCTCAGTCCGCGTCCTGTTCTTCGACTTCTCCAGTGCCTTTAATACCATCCAGCCCAGACTGTTGAAGGCCAAACTGGAGGACATGCAGGTGGACGCTCCCCTGGTCACATGGATCGGTGACTACCTGACAGGCAGACCGCAGTTTGTGAAACTGCAGAGCTGCGTGTCTGAGCGACTGACCAGCAACGTCGGGGCCCCCCAGGGAACGGTGCTGTCCCCCTTCCTCTTCACCACCTACACTGCTGACTTCAAGTACTGTACAGAGTCGTGTCATCTCCAGAAGTTTTCAGATGACACGGCCATTGTGAGCAGTGTAGAGAATGGACGGGAGGACGAGTACAGGGACCTGGTGGACCGCTTTGTCAGGTGGTGGGGAGAATCACCTGCAGCTGAATGTGACAAAGACTAAAGAGATGGTGGTGGACTTCAGGAGGAACAGGCCCCCACCCTCTCCTGTCTGCATCAGTGGGACTGATGTGGAAATTGTCACATCATACAAGTACCTGGGCGTCCTTCTGGACAACAAACTGGAGTGGTCCACCAACACTGAGGCAGCCTACAAGAAGGGCCTGAGTCGGCTTTACTTCCTGAGGAGACTCAGGTCCTTCAATGTCTGCAACAGGATGCTCCTGATGTTTTATCAGTCTGTTGTTGCGAGCACCATCTTCTTTGCTGTGGTGTGCTGGGGGGCAGGCATCAAGGCAAAGGATGCAAACAGACCGAACAAACTGATCAGGAAGGCAGAGTCTGTTGTTGGCTCTAAGCTTGTCTCCCTGGAGGAGGTGGCTGAGGACAGAATGCTGGCAAAACTGCTGGCAATAACGGACAATGTCACCCATCCCCTGCATAAGACACTGGACAAGCTGAAGAGTAGCTTCAGCAACAGACTCCTCCAACCCCGCTGTCTGAGGGAGCGATACAGGAAATCATTCCTGCCTGCTGCCATCAGACTGTTCAACACATCCACCTCTGTCAGACCTGTGGTCACTGTCACTGAACTGGACTAAACTCTGTCACTCCACATCCAAACAGTACAGACTGCAGTATGTGTGTATGCATATCATGTATATATATGTACAAATATATAACATCGGATCGTCGCCTGTATTGTATTATAAATATTATATTATACATCACTATATATATATATATATATATATATATATATATATATATATATATACCATTATAATTATTCTATCATTATTATTATATTATATTATACATAACATTGGTCATCAGACATAAAAATGTCAAGTGCTAATGTCATGTTGCTGATACTATTATTAATATTAGTATTATGGATATTATTACTACTATTATTATTATTATTACTACTATTATTAATACTATCACTACTATTATGTGTGCGATGCCTTCAAACTGATGTTATTACCATTATTAGTATTATATGTACACCTCTAAATATTCCCCCTATTCTGCTGTCATCATTACCATGCTCATGTGTATCCTTTCCATCATCAGATTGCACCTTACCACTGCATTTGCACTACCTCAGTACTCTTTTGCACTACCTCAACATTCTATTTATTCTATTTTTATATATTTATGTTTATTTCTATCTTCTATTATTCTTCTTATTTTTCTGTGTATGTCTCTGTATGTCTTACGTGCCAAGCTGCTGTGACAACTAAATTTCCCTCCGGGGATCAATAAAGTCGTCTAAGTAAGTAAGTAAGATGGTAAATATTTGTAGTGTAAATGTTGAGCTAAAGGTGTGTATATGCTGGTACATGACAAGATTAGGATTTCTATACAGGGGGGTAAATGATATTTTAATTCTTGAATGGCGACTACAGTCATGTACGCAGAGATGTTGCCAGCCCAGCTGATGAATATTTTCTGCTCACAAGATATAAATCATAGGCTTTTTTATGACTAAAGAGAATAATATTCACACAGTTCTATATAACATATTGGCTGCACATATTTTAATACAGAACATAATAAGTTGGGTGTTACTGACACTCGAATACTTTTTCGGTCACTTTTCTTTGCCTCTGTAATTGGCATTACACTGCAGAGTTTTTAGCCTGATAGGTTCAGCTGCAGTAATAAAATGCATTTTGATGGTGTAAACTACAGATTTCTGTTAATGATTCGAATGAATATTATTTGTGGCCTACATGATTCAATGTTTCTATACAGAAATTTATAATAAGTTTCTCTTATTTTTTTCTAGTCAGCAGTTGAAAAAAATAGTGTCATGTCCATTTTGCAATGGATTATGGGTAATTGAATCTGTGAAGTCTGGCAGCCCAACAAAACAAAATGTAGCAAAACATTTCTTTCAACAGAAACAGTGGTGCTTAGAACACTATGTTGTGTTACGCAGACACACTTCCTTTTAATGTGGCAAGATTTCATTCAATTCAGTTCAAAGGGGCTTCACTGGCATCACAAGTAGGTGTGATGTTAAAACACAAAATGTAAGTGACAGGATTTGATATAGCCAAATTAAACTTCAGCCCAGCAGTGCCATTCAGCATTCCACCCTATATACTTCCTGATGCCACACGAGATCTGACATTATTAGAGAAGAAAAACAAGGATGGTAGGTTTATTGTTTATTTACAATAATCACAGACATATTGATGGTGACCACAGCTGTGTCCACATCTACACAGATGCATCAAAGAGTTTAGTTAACACAATGGGAGGAGCATTTACTGTCCCAGAGTTTAATGTCAAAGTAGGAAAAGGATCAGTGATGATGTTTATAGGAGAATTGCTTGCAGTGTTGTTAGCAGCGCAGTGGATAGATGATGCAAGAACCTTGAGAGCAGTCATTGGTTCATACTGCAGCTCATAACTCATCAGCACATCAGTCATGCAGACAGCACAGCAGACAGTTTCATAAAAGTACAACAAACACTTTACAAAATTCAAATGATGGGACTTGGGATGGATAGAGGCGCATATTGGTAGCCTGTCAACGAAATGAAATAGCAGTTACAGAAAATAGTTGCATTCATATGACATTTACACAAAAACAATGAGAGGAAGGGAGCAAAAGACGAAAAATATTTTTTAGTCATCGTTTCTAATTTATTTCTTGTAAACAACAGGCCTATTTAGAAACCTAATGTAATTTTTATACAGGATACATGGTTAAAACCACAGTTTGATTTTATTATAAAGAGATATACTGCAGTTAGAAGGGATAGGGAATCTGGCAGAGGGGGAGGAGTTGCAACGTTTATACAGACTGGAATGAGTTTTAAAGTTATACAAGTAAACACAGATCAGGAAGCAATTGTGATTAAGGTATGGATGGACAAAGGTCCCATAGATATAATTAACTATTATAATCCATGTGAGAAATTAAATCAAGATATAGTAACCAATGCTGGGGGATCATTGCAAGTAAATGAAATATGGTGTGGGGATTTCAACTCGCATAACTCATTATGAAGAAGCAATAGTACAGACGCGAATGGTATAGTTGTGGAGGAATTTATTGATGATCACGGTTTCGTGTGTTTTAATACTATAGCAGGGACACAATATAATAGCACGAAAAACACAGACACAGCAATCGACTTGACGTTTGTAAATAGTGTAATAGCAGGTGTAAGCACATGGAGTGTGTTAAAGCAAACAACAGCGGGTAGCGATCACTATCCTGTGATGACTATAGTTGGCACAAAAATTTGTTTTTAAAAGGAAAAGAAAATTCCTTGATGGACATTGGGAAAGGCTAATTGGGATTCTTTCCAAGTAATCAGTGCAAGTAGATTTAAATAACTTCAAGAGGAGAACCAGGTGCATGTAAACATATTTAATGTGTTACTAGTTAATGGAATAATTCAATCTGCAAAGGAAGCAATCCCTAAAAGTACAGGAGCTAGACGTACCAAGAATGTACCCTGGTGGAATAGTGATTGTGACAAAGCCATAAAGGCTAGAAATAAGGAATTTAGGCAACTCAAAAAACTCCATTCTCAAGATGCTCTGACACAGTATAAAAAGGCCCAGACAATAGTAAGGAGAACAATAAGAACACAAAAATGCACATTTTGGAGGCAATATTGCAGCAGCATTGGAAGGGAAGTGCAGCTGTCAGATATCTGGGGCATGATTAGGAGAATGAGGGAGAAAAATGAACTACCAGTATTGAACAGTGGGGACAAAATGGCTGTCAACAACCACAGCTCAGATAATCTCACAGAGGAGGCCATGCAGAATAGAACCTGTATGTTACAAAATGGTAGAACACCTGACAAAGGATGCACTAGTAATTGTGTTGAGATTGATTAACAGGATTTGGGATTCTGGTCAAATTCCCTCCGTGTGGAAACAAACAATAATAATACCAGTTAAAAAAACAGGACAAAAACCACTCTGATCCATCTAGCTACAGACTGAGTTAGATAAAAGAATCTAGTTTTTTATTTTTTGTTTATTTTATTTATTTATATTTTAACTGCCTAATCGCTTGCTACACACTCCAGTCCAGTTGGTGGCGGTAATGCACCGGAAAGTAGGTTTGCCAACCGCCAATAAACCCCAAAGAAGAAGAAGAAGAAAAAGCGGAAGAAGAAGAAGAAGAAGAAGAAGTAGTAGAAGAAGAAGAAGAAGAAGAAGAAGAAGCAGAAGAAGAAGAAGAAGAAAATGCAGCTTCCTTATAATACATCCATGAGAAGAAGAGGCCTATTTGCTATTCAGATCATGGATGTATTTAGATCTGAATCAGATGGATCCAGTGGATCTGATCTACATTCCACCAGCTGGTGGTGGTGATGCGCCAACAAGTCTTGCCAACCGCTAATAAAGCAAAAAGAAGAAGACACACGCGAACTCCACCGCAGCTGTTTCATACATCCATGGTTTTAATCCTTTTGAACCTTTTGAACTGCCGTGGCTGTCATGATGTCCCTGTTAGGAGCCGTGTTTGTTGTTTTGTTTACATGTTTGTTATTTATCCTCCGGTTATATAGTGTAGTGAAGACTGGATCCAGCTGTAAACCCGGAACGAGACGTCCGGTTACTATTCTGGTTGTCGCAGGATCAGGTAACGTGTCATTCATGACTATCATACATGCATGTACACTTCAGAGCCTGCTGGTCTCGTCTCTGCTGTCGTCTGCTGATCTCTGTTGATCTCTGTGGTACTGTGTCATTGTGTCCTCGCTAAGCTGAATGACTGCTCTATTTTGAACGTGTTTGTTCAGCTCAGGAGCGAGCCCACAGCCCGGGCTCCAGCTCTGTTAGCTTACACTGTTAGCATCCAAGCTAACAACACGGAAGTTTTTGGTGCTGAATTCTCGGGTGAAACTTTTTGAAGCGACACTTTCTCCAGCCTCAGTGTTATTCTGCTCAACCGGGACAAGCCCAACAAACAGTGAACATGACAGAGAACTTGTAAGAACAACAACAAAAGAGACAGTTTGCTCTTCTTTGCTCCGGACATGAACATTATTTTAATGAAGGGAATGAAAGTCCCAGCACACAGCAGCGCGCTCAGACTGACACTGACTTCAATAACAACTGACATTAAAAGCAGAAGGTGCGAGCTACGTGTTTGAAAGATGGCTTCCTCAGATTCCCTCTGTTTCATCCCTGTCAGCTGTTCCTCTGAAACCATCACGTGCTCATCAGCAGAGGATGACACAGCTGCACTGCATCTACCATCAATATAAAGTATAGTTTATAAAGTATATACAATTCATAAATACTCGCATAATAATAAGATATCGAAGCCTAGCATATATATAACAATACAGTGAAACAATAGAACCAGTTAAGTCTAAAAAAAAAAACAACAACTTTACAATAAAACAATAGAACCAGAACAATTAAAAAATAGAACACATTTTAATAGTCCCCAGTGTTCTCTAATGATATCTTTCACCCTTCCAGAGATAACATTATATTCAGACACAGAAGAAACTGTTGTCCAAAGATCTATTGGATGGTCAGAATTATTGTTCTCTATATAGGGCACATGGTTGAATTTTTGTAAGTTGTTGCAGTCAAACAGTACCCTGGAGGGACTGCCAAATGCCCCCTCTATCACCAAAATTAGTGCATGCACACAGGTTTTCAAACACATCTGTACAGCTAAATCAAGTTGATAGACTGCACTCCCAGTGGCTGTGAACACACAAGTCTGCATAGCTTTAATCTGCTCTGAGTTTGAAAGAGAGACTGAATAAGGAATAAATAAAGAGAACAAACCACCACAAGCTGACAGACTTGGAATGATGTATTTAGTTGCTTGGGAAGAGATTAGTGGTGGCATGTAATTGCATCTCGCCAGTTAAGAAGCTGGAATTACCGCTTTCACCTGGATGTTTTGTTCCCATCAATGCCGATCGGAGCTGGCGGCAATAAAAACCTGTGTCTACTGCAGTCATTTGACCCAGGTATGACTGCTGATTGTATCCATTCCCACTGCATTAAAAAGCCTGATGTTAGTGTTTTTTGTGCAGTGGGAATGAGGCCAAAGTCTCATAAGTCACATCCAAGTGTCCTTTACTTGTCTCTTTTTTTGCGTCTTAGTTCCTCCTAGCAGGGATGCATGAAGGAAACCCTGCAAGGAGTGAGGAAACAAGGGCTTCAAGATGACAGACCAGAACGCTTTCTGTTTAAGCGAGGATTGAGCAATTGTGAAATCAGAGACTTGGAATGCAGCCTGTGTTGAAAGATCACGTTCACATTCTTCTCCATCATGCGTTCATCATGTGTCACTGACAGTGTGTGTTGTGTATTTCCCAGGGGGCCACACCACAGAGATCCTGCGGCTGATGGAGTGCCTGTCTGCAGCCTACACACCTCGACACTATGTGATTGCTGACACTGACAGGATGAGTGAGGAGAAAATCTGCTCCTTTGAAACATCCAGACAGCACTCAGACTCTGAGTCACAGGTACACAGCTGGACATAGGTTGCTCTGCATGTCAGAATGTTGTTGACCTGTCCCAGCCAGTGTGCTCAGTCCAGACATGTCGTTATCACACATCTATTACCATCCAAAAACGCCAGTTAGAACACGAGGTCCTTTGTAAGAGAAACCACTGTCAATAACAGTCTAACTGATCTAAATTCATCTCAGATATTTATCATCGTTATCAATTGAGGTTAAACTTTATTGAATAAGGCCATCCCCGCCCCCCTTCCGTTTTATAAGACTGCATTTATTTTTGTTTGGGTCATTATAATGTAGACATTTTATGTATCAGGTAAAGTAGCCACAACCTGTTCAGTTGACTCATTTGGTCTATGAACGTCATGCATCATTTCAACAACCATGACAGCAGCAGCCTGACCAGCACAGACACACAGACAGGTAAGACACAGGGTCATGCAATGCAGTAGGAGCTCTTGTAGCGCCTGCTGAGACAGGCGAGACACACTCACAGACACACAGAGACACGTGAGACACTGACTTTCTCAGAGTTATGCGATGCAGTAACAGCTCTTGTAGCTCCTGCTGCATCATGCCTGAGGGAGCCAGTTCCTACTGACAAGAACATATCCATAGCATCATGTGACCAAGATAAGACTGAAAAGGGTTTCCATTGCAGTTTTGCCAAATATGACTTCTTCGCATCACCTGAAATACCACCTTGTACAATTGTAATGTATGTTTGTATGTGTTTTCATACAAATGATTAAGTGTGATACATGTGCCCTTGTTCCCCAGTTCACTATCTGTCGGGTCCCTCGGAGCCGGGAGGTGCATCAGTCTTGGAGTTCCTCTGTTATCAGCACCCTGGATGCCCTGCGTTACTCCCTCCCTCTGGTGTTCAGACTCAGACCGGACATGGTGAGTGGACCACCGATCAGTAGCTGTCCGCACACCCTGGCACAAACGCACACAGTACTGACAGACTACTACACACCAGGCAGGGAGGTTCTAACCCTGTGAAAAGAGAGCTGCATGGGGGTTGCAGCAGGTGCCCACAATAGGCCACTGTATTGGATGCATGCATGTACTTCCAGTGCCTGGAAATCTTTGGAAATACAAATCTTAACTCCTCTGGTGTTATTTCCTGCAGCCAGAGGGAGCGCAAGATCAGGTGATGAAATCTGCTAATTTTTATGCAGACTCTAACGTTATAGTTATTGCATAGTAAGAAATGTAAATTGACGGCTTAATTTTACCAGTTAGAAATTGAAAGGTTTGTAACATCCATGCTTACATCTGCAATTACATGATCTATTTCATTTAGCAGTGTTAAAGTAACAGTGTTTAACATCTGTTGACTGACTGAAGTATTGTGCTTTGTGAGGTGCACTTCTCTCTCAAAGCAGAATGGACAGGATACTAGTGCTGCCCTGTCTGTACTGTGACTTGGATGATGACTTCTCCAGACTCCAGAGTAGCTCGGGTGGTTTCCTGCAAACCAAACTCTCTCAACTTCTTTGAGCCCAGAGGCCACAATTCATCCCGGTCCTCTCCCCCTCTGTCTGAGAGTGTTTTTTTAAAAAAAAAAAAAAATTAACAATTTACAGCATACATAATAACCATTGTTACAGCCATGGGGTTAGAGAGAGTAGAAGAAGAAAAAACACAACACAGAGAGAAGAGAAAAGAAAGAAAGAAAAAACAAAAAAGCAAAAAAAGTGCATGCATTATTATATATATGCATTCATCAAGTTTTATAGTATTTTTCCAAGACAGAGCCAGTTTTCAGAGCCTTCTTGCTTTTAAGTCCAGTAATAGTAATGTAATATTGCTTCAGTTCATTTAGGAATTGATCAAAGCTGGGTTTGGAGTCAGTCCATTTTTTCTTATGAATGTGAAATTTTCCTAGAAAAAGCAGTAGCTGTACAAAAAATAAAGTATTTTTGTTTTTGATTTTCTTCAAAACAAATAAAAATATCTTTTTCTTTTAAGTTGAGTACTTGTCCAGTTCTCCTGTTAATGTAATTTTGCACATCCCTCTAGAAGATCTTAGCATACATACAGTAATAAAACAGATGGCAAGTGGTTTCTTCCTCAGATGCACAGAAAACACAAGAATATTCAATATCAATATTAAACCTCTCTAAGGTTTTCTTTGCTGGATATATTTTGTGCATTATTTTAAATAAAACCTCTTTAACTTTATTTTTCAAAAAAAATGTATCCCCAATTAACCAAATTTTCCCCCAGTCAATATCTCCGTACATCGATGTCCAAAAGACTTTTGCTGAGGGTACAGTTACAGTCAGCGTGAGGCTCCTGACAAATTTATTTGAGCATTTGTTCTTATTAACATCAATTCTTCCGAGAAACAACGTATTACTGGGGTGGTCGATCCTAAACACAATTGATCCTCTAATCTGCTGCAGTACACTCCTTGGTATAGCATCAAAGACCACTGCATATTCTTTTGGGGTAATTGGTACTTTAAATTTGTCAAGGAATTCGCCATACCTTAGTAGCTGTCCCTCAGCATTCACCAGTTGCTGAACTAAAAAAATGCCATTCTCAACCCATTTTTTATAGTACAATGATTTGTTCTTATATTGAATATTCTTGTTATTCCAAATTAAGTATCTTGTTGGCAAGAAGTTATGCTTGTACACCATTTTCCAGGCCAGCAATGCTTGCTTATGAAAATTGGCTAATTTAACAATTTATCAATCTTATAATCACACTTTAACAGAAATTTCAGACCACCAATTGACTTAAATGTGGTTTGGGAAAGTATTCCATATATTGTCTTTTTCTTTGATTAAGGTAATTAACAATTTAACTTTGAAAGTATTATTTAATGTTTCAAAACTTAATACCTCCAGACCACTGTCCCTTCTCAAGTTACATAAAATGACTTTCCGTAGGTAATGAGATCTGTTCCTCTAAATGAAGTTGAATAGAGTTTTGTCCAATTTTTTATATATTGCAGCAGGCATTTCCAGTGATAAGGAAACATATACAGCTCGAGATATCCCCTCTGCTTTAGAAAATAAAACCCTGCCATTCAATGAGAGATCTCTCATCAGCCACATGTTGATTTTTTTGTTATTTGTTCCACTATGGGGTCAAAGTTAAAGGCACTGTGAAGTTTTTCATTTTTATCAATAACAACACCTATATATGTAACTCTGTTCTTCACAGGGATACCATTCACTTCAGATCGATCACATGCCTTTAGTGGTAATAACACAGATTTGTTTAAATTCATTTTTAGACCTGACACAGCAGAGAACTTCTCAATACAATTAACTGCTTTAACCACCTCGTACCTGTTAGGTATAAAAAACAGTGGTATCAGCCAATTGAGCCAATTTAAGTTCTCTGTTCAAGGCTTTTATACCTTAGAATAAGCCTTTTTTGATATGCACAGCCATGATTTGGGTTACCAGGAGGAACAAGACGGGACTCAGAGGACATCCCTGTCTTATTCCCATACAGATGTCAAATCTAGGAGTAGTACCGTGGGCTAGCTTAACAGAGCGGTTACAACCCCTATACAAAGTTTTAACCGCCTTCCTAAAGTGACTTCCAAAACCAAAGCATTTCATAGTTTTAAGCATAAATTGGTGACTTATTGAATCAAATGCCTTATAAAAATCAACAAATAAAATGAAACTCTCATCTAATATATATTCATATAATAATCGTATCTTATTACATATATTTCTTCCAGGCATAAAACCGGATTGTTATTCGTCAATAATGTCATCCAGTCCTGACTTTAATCTTTTCGCAAAAACCATGGCAAATATTTTTGCATCGTTATTCAGCAAACTAATTGGTCTCCAATTCTCAATACTCAGTTAATCTTTTTTTGGTTTAGGAATCAATTTAATCAGACCTTGGCAGAGAGTTGGCAGAAGTTGTTCTTTGACTAGGGCTTCTTTATACACAGTTACTAAAAATGGGGCTAATATTTCACTAAATTCTTTATAAAATTCACATATTAGCCCATCATTACCGGGAGATATATTTTCTTTTAGGGAGTCAATCCATCTTTGTACCTCTGTTAAGCTAATCCTCCGGTCACACACAGTTTTAAAGCTGTCATCAATACATTTAATGTCCTTTTTGATATCTTGCAAATATAAATCAATGCTGCCTTCATTTTCAATATCAGCCACATATAGTTTCTGGTAAATATGGGAGATATATTTTTCATCCTCACATACTTGGTCATGAATGTTCAGTTTACATAGGATAACTCAAAGTTCCTTTTTTTCCAGATTAAAAAAAGTATTTGGTACACTTTTCACCTTGTTCTAGCCACTTCCACAACAAATGCTCCTCAAGCCTTTTCCTCATAAATTCTGTCCAAGACAAGTTTTAAAGCTGACAATTCCTTTAGTTCTTCCCCAGACAGGCTTAATTTCTCTGATAGTCTTATTATATTTGTAATTATTTGATGTTCTCTTTCTCTACTTGCTTTGGCTATTTTTTCCCAAATGTAATAGCTATCCATCTAATGTCATATTTCATTAGTTCCCAGTATTTCCCAAAACTGTTTAGAGAGTCTGCTTGCCTCCGATATTTCTCAATTATTTTTTGGGCTTCATTTTTAAATTGCTTATTTTGTAATAGTATTCTATTCAATTTCCAGTGATCTCTGTTAAAGGTGTATCTATTTGTAGCCATATTGATCTTAATGACCTCTGTCTCAGAGTTTCATTGAGCTTCACTGCTTGCCAGTTTAATCTTTACACTGCTCACCACAGTTCCTCAGTTTGAGTGTGGGGGATAGTACATGTTCTCTTGTACACATTCACTCTCAGTTCTGTTTAGCTTGACATTTAACATGACTCTCAAAAACAGACACACATCAGTTCCTGTACCAGCCTTTACTAGCTTTTTCAGACTAAAATGAACCATCATGACCTCTCATCACAGCTGTGGGCGTCACTGTTATAAAGTGTGAGTACCAACAGCTACACAAGTGTAATTGATAGTATTTGTCCTAAAATATGCATCATTGTAGTGTTTAAGAAAAGTTCCATTTTGTTACAGTCTCGAATTCTTAAAAAAAAAGTATGTATAATAAAAATAAAACACATTTTAACACACTATGATACAGCCCTCATTCCAAAAAAGTTGGGATACTGTAAACCGTAAAGTAAAACAGAATACAAATATTTGCATTTCATTTTTGACCTATATTCAAATGAATACAGTACAAAGATAAATTGTGGTTTTAAACTGATAAACTTTAGAGCTTTTTGTAAATATACACTCGTTTTAAATTTGAGGCCTGCAACATGGTTTAGAAAAGTTGTGACAGGAGCATGTTTACTGCCTTGTGTCATGGCTTTTTCCTTTAACAACACTCAAAAAGTGTTTCGGAACTGAGGACACTAATTGCTCAAGTTCAGAAAGTGAAATGATTTCCCACTCTTGCTTGATGTACGACTTCAGTTGCTTAACACTCCAAGGTTTCAGTTATTGTATTATGTGCTTCATAATGCACCACACATGTTCAATGGGAGCCAGGTCTGGACTGGAGCAGGTCAGTTTAGTAGCTGCGCTCTTTTACTACGAAGCCATGCTCTTGGAAGACATGCAGAATGTGTCTCATTGTCTCACTGGAATAAGCAGGGAAGTCCCTGAAAATGATGTGTGGATGGCAGCATATGTTGCTCCAAAACCTGTATGTACCTTTCAGCATTCATGTTGCCTTCACAGTTGATGATGCCATGAGCACTAACACCCCTCCATACCATCAGAGCTGCTGGCTTTGAACTTTGAGCTGGTAACAATCTGAACAGTCCTTTCCTCCTTAGTCTGGAGGACAAGACGTCCATGATTTCCAGCAACAATTTGAAATGTGGACTCTGCGGTATTTCTGGATGTTGTTGATAAATTGCTTTCACTCTGCATGGTAGATTCTTAAAGTGGAGATGAAACACTGAACAATATGACTATGTGGTTTGTTTGAGATTCACCTTAGATAAGATATGACACTACAGTCAAACTTGTTATCCACTTAGGTTTCACCAGCAGGATGCAGTCATCTTACAACAAGCTAGCTGGGGATGTCACTGGGTTGCTTTTTATGATGAGCAAAGAGCACAACACTGTACTTTGTAATTTAACTATTTTATGACTTAATAAGTGTTGATACAGGGGAGTTTGAGAGTTTTAAGGAGATGCAGACAGCTACAGCCAAAGTGGAAAACTGCCTGACTATCTTTTTGAAGCCAATAAGATCAGCTCCATATTCCCATGGAGCTGGATGACAGCGGCAAAAGTGAAGAGCTGTATGAAATTGACTGCCGTAAAATTCGATGTCATGTTGCTGCAGCTGACAAACCATGCAAAACACTTCTCCATATCAAAGATGTGCTGTACCACTGTCTCCATAAAACTGTCAGACCACAACAACAACACAAGATGCTAATAATGTTATGTTAATATTATTATGTTGCAGCTAACATAGCTAATGTTAGCCTGATCCAGCAGTCATGTCTACAAGCCACCTTATATCTTGGTCAGCATCATTCTCACCAGCCGAGTCACATGATTGTTGGGCATTTTCTGCATCACAAAGCATCGGTTAAACAAACAAACGGTATGACTTACCATCAGAAAAACTGTCCGGGCTGGGTATCACGTGTGCTTCCTAGTTAGATTATGTGGTATAATTTATTGTGGTGTGGTACTGTAAAACATGTCTTAAAGTACAGAATTTACTAAGCAGTTCTTCACAACTCCTCCTGGAAAACAGGCCAACAACGGAGATGTACTATCCAACAAGTTTTCATGTCAAGTCATCACATGTTACTGCTTTGCAGTGGACTTCTGTGTCTACGTATTTTCTTTTGGTATCTTTCTGCGTCTGCTTTTTACGTCCCAGGCCATGGCCATGGTGGGATTACTGTGTAGATGTTTACAATCGGCTGCACGTTTCATCCGCGTTTCATGCTGACGTGAAAAGTGGCTTTTGGCGTCACAATCTTACGCCAAAAGCACTGTCAAAGCGGCAGTATTTTATGAGTTCGGAATGAGAACGGACTGAAGCATTCCAGTGATGTCACCAGCTAGTTTGCTGGAAGATGGATTTGTAGATTCAGTCATGAATTTTGTTTACTGACAGTTGTTTCCAAAGTTTTCCTGAGTCCAGTAGTGTAGTTATATCCCATATATAATCACATTGGTTTTTGATGCAGTGCGCCTTAAGGGGTCAAAGGTCACAGCTTTCTCCAGACTCTGCAAATGATTTGATGATATTATGGATTATAGATGGTGATGTCCCTAAATTCCTCGCCAATGTTCATTGAGAAACGTTCTTAAACTGTTTATCACATGTGACTGTAACCTGCTCATCCGTGGAATGTGCCAAACAAGTCTTTTTTGAGCATTCCACAACTTTCTCAGTCTTTTGTTGCCCCTGTCCCAATTTTAGGAATGTGTTGAAGGCATCAAATTCAGAATGAGTGTATATTTACAAAAAAAAGTTAAGTTTATAATTTTAAACATCAAATATCTTATCTTTGTACTGTGTTCAACTGAATATAGACAACAGATTTTCAAATCATTGCAATCTGTTTTTATTTATGTTTCACAGCTTCCAACTTTTTAGAATTGGGATAGAACAACATCATTGTTCATACTTAGGAGAGACCCATGCCTGCAAAAGTACTGAATTATGAACTAGTGATATCCAAACCAGAAAAGAAGAGAAACTATAGAAAGTCTGTAGGTATCTACAAAAGGAAAAAAACATATTAACACACAAACATTTTCTACATGTACTCTACTGTTGTTTGGAGACGACAGAAGCTAGATGCTGCTTTCTATGTAGCTTATGAAAAATTGTCAATGTGACTTCCTGGAAATGTGCTTGTCTGTCTCCTTTTGAGTGTGTGTGTGTTTTGTTGTTTCAGGTGTTATGTAATGGCCCGGGGACCTGCGTTCCCCTGTGTGTGGCTGGACTCCTGCTTGGAATTCTGGGGATGAAGAAAGTCCTGATAGTTTATGTTGAAAGTATTTGCCGTGTGCAGACGCTGTCACTTACCGGAAAGATCCTGTACCCAATATCAGACTATTTCTTTGTGCAGTGGTCCTCCCTGCGGGACAGATACCCCAAATCCATTTTCCTTGGAAGAATAGTGTGAAAACATTTGTTACACATGGACAGTAATGCAGAATGAAATCGGTAATGTCTTTGGTTTATTTGTGTGGTCATGAATACATGCTGATGTTTTATTATTGGTGGATATCCAATCAGTGCTGATGGTAAATGCTGAAGAGGAAAAACTGAAGAATAAATTCCTCAGTGTGTGCTGTATTGACAGACAATCTGAGTTTTCCTTCATGTACAGCCCTTATTACAGTTCCTGCATGTACGAGGATGCATTGCACCAAAGTTCCTAAATCCCAAACGCTCCCCACACCTGCCAGGCACATGGAGTCAGCTGTCGCAAACACGCCATCTAACATGACTGTAACACCGGGAGAAAAAACATCATCAAACTAATAATGCTACAGTATTATCAACAAAAAGCAGGCCTGATCCTCCTCAGCTGACACCGAGCAGCTGCTCTTGGTTTTACCTCGGAAATGGAAGCGAAATAAAATGACAGAAAACAGCCATCGATGTACTCAACCAGTCATCAAATATTTGTCCAACAGTCCAACTGTGGTCTCTAGCACACCTCTGACCAAAAGATGAACAAAAATTTCACGCAAAGTGATGCACACACAGGCTCTTTCTGGCCTGTAGCTGAGTTGGCCAGCACACTGTAAAAAATATCATCTTGACATCCTCTGTCTGCACTCAGAATAAATAATGCTATTTAACCTTGCAGCTAGTTTGCAATGTGAGAAGAAGGAAGATTAGTTTTTCAGCCCCTGGCGATGTGAAACATGCTTCAATGTGGACACACCTGTGTTCCAGCAGCTTCTAATTCATAGCAGATCTGCTTTTTGGTAGCCTGGTCAGACCATCTGAATCATGTGAGCTCAACATTCTGTTTACCTGTCTCAGTCTGAACTCTTTGCCACCCCAAACACTTTCAGTGGGCGCCTTCAGCCAATCCTGACATTAGCACTAGCGTCTGCTCCTCTATGACTGTGGCCAGTCATAGAGGAGCAGAGGGTTTCCATGACAGATTTGTGTAAAACTTGTGTAAGATTTGTGTAAAATTTTCGGAATGTCGATAAAACACAATTGTGAGATGACTGTGTTTCCACTGAGTGATGTTCTGTGACTTCTCCTCTGGCGATAACATTTCAAGAAGCATGGTGATGGATGTTCAAAACATTAGCAGCTTTATTTCTATTGCAGCCACCACACTAGCCATCATTATTTCCAATCCAAGGCTACAATGGCATGTTGTGGAGCCATAAAGAAAAGGCAAGCCCCTTATACGTAGGTTATGTGATGCAATAACACCTCTTTTGCATCATAAGGGAGCCGGTTCCTACTGACAAGCACATAGCCATAGCATCATGTGACCTAGAAAACACAAAAAAAGTGTTTCCATTGCAGTTTTGTAAAATACGACAAATCCCCTGAAATACCACCCTCATGCCAGCATAATAACTTTTGTGCGATAAAAGGGGGGTTTTTCAAAATTGATGTGTTTCCATTAAGCCTGTGGTATAATTTGCGCAATTTGAGGGTTAATGGAAACCCGCCCAGTGTCACCTTAAACCCAGGGCTTTTGAACCCCTATTGACCTCATGAACACATCCTCTTTTGACACACAGTTTGTTTGCCCTTTTTACTGTTAGATAACATATATAATTGATGATTAGAAAAATATAAAACTTAATATTGTAATGTAATCAAATAAAACAATCCTCCCATTTATCAGAACTTTGAAGAATAGATTGTATTAATAAGGTTTTGGATGAACTGTAGTCATTTTTGAGACATGATACTGCTGTTTATATGTAACTCCGTCATTTTATAATAACTTATGTCCATAGTGAGATGGAAATTCAATCAACAGCTACAGTAAGATGTCAGTCAGTGATCAGAGTTTAAAGTTGGACTGAAAAGGTAAGCTCTGATATAGATTTAGGTTTAGAGAATTAAACTGAGATTAAAAGATATTTCAATGAGTTAATTTTAGTTTAAAACTCGTTTTAAAGGGTGCTGCAGTAAGATTAAAAAAGAAACTGATTTAATCCAGCTTTAGTATTAATTGTACTTTGTGAAATATAGAAGGTCAATAGAGAAAGCAACATAATGCAGGCTGCAAATACTCAAACACACAACTACAACACAGAGGACATTAAAAAGACCTCTCTTTACATTATATGAGCCTTTTTCAAGGCCACTTGCCTATCCACATTGATCTCTGTGGGATATATGGCTGCTATAAGTGTCCTCCATGAGTCAGTCTTGTGCCTCTGCTGTTGCTTCAGCCAATGACTGACACAATACAAACATGACTGTAAATAAGGAAACGATGACTAAAGTAAGTTGGGTATTACTGACACTGGAAGACCTTTAAATGTTTTTTGGCCACTTTTTCAGAATATTTGGTATTACACTGCAAAGTTCTTTGCCTATAGGGTCAGCTGCAAGCATAAAATGCATTTTGATGAAAAACTTCTGCATATTTCTGTATCATGATGTGGTTGAATATCATGTCTGGCCTACATGATTCAAATACCAGTTTACTACAGTAATTTATAATAGGTGTTTTATTTATTAGCCTGCAACTGGAAAAATTAGTGTCGCATCTGTTTTGCAATACATTGTGGGTATTTAAATCAGTGAAGTCAGAGGTACAGTGTGCACTGTGTTGCTATAAATTGCGAGTTAAATTCTGGCTATACATAGAATCTTTGTTTTTATTTGACACATGCTGTGGTAGTGTCAAGTTTTTCAATGCCTATAAAGCCCCTTTTAACCAAACTGAATTAAACCTTGCTGCATTAAAAAGCAGTGTGCCTGCGTAACAGAACACAGTGTTCTACGCACCAACGTGTCTGTTTCAAGCAACGTTTTGCCACATTTTGTCAGTAAGCTGGATGTGGAGGTCCTGTACTGGTGTGATTACAAGTGATCTGCAAGTTATGAGGCTGGCTGGATACTCTGCCAAAGTCACAGAAACAACATTAGAGACACATTATGGTAGTAAACTGTACATTCAAGTCATGGGTAAAAGCGCAAACATGGCACGTTTCCTCAAAACTTGACATCTGTGGCAATATGTTGTGCGATCAAACTGAACATTTTGCAGTGTCCTTTTATTGTGACTATTCCAAGGCACACCTGTGTAATATGATACTGTTTAATCAGCATGATGTGCCACATCAAGTGCTCACTAACATAACTAACAAAACTTACTCAACTCACATCCATCCATCCATCCAAATTTAAAATCATCTTAGGGAAATTGTCCAGGAAATGTGGTGAGTATTTTGGTGGCCTGTTTTTACTATACTCTATATAGAATACTTACTTAAACTTTCTTTTCCATTTTAAACAACACAATCAAAATATGAAAACTCACCAAATGGTATCTTCTTACAAAGGAATTTATACCCAAAAAAGGCACAAACAACCTTCCTTTTTTGTTCTGTTGTGCTTTAGACTCCACTATGAAGTTTGGTGGGTTGGATTCAATGAGGACTGCATTTACACTTTCAATATTTAACCAAGTTGGACATTTGTGAAATACATAAAATCAAGCTTGAAATGTTGTAAAATCATTGTTTAAAAGTGATTTGCAACAAAGGGTCCTACTATTTAATAGGCGTAGTTTGGGTTTGTTGAAACAGGGCTTAAAATACTCCGTAAACAGGGAATATGAATCAGATTTGTAAGACTGACCAACTTATTTAATCTTTGTCTACACCTCGTTTGTGGCTATTGTTTTTGAGGAGGCTGTTGTTCTGGTGCAGGCTGTAGGAAGTCCTAACGACAGGGGGGAGCTAGTGTGGTATATAGGGAAGGGATTGGTTTATTGCTAGACTGCAAGTTGCAAGGTGTGGACATGCAACAGCAGGTATTTGGGTTGAGGGAGAATTCAGCATTGTGTAAAATAAGTGTTGGTTTGAGAACATGCACCTAGGCCATTAGGGTGTATGCCATCTGGTTGGAAGAAAGGTGAGTGTCTCCAGAAGAGATTAAATTTGTCCACAGAAGCTACGTTGCAGGCTGCACAGGTTAACTGCAGCCAGGTGTGGAGGCTGAGAGTGCCGCTAATGCGGGCCATGCTGTGGAGTGGGTGGAGGAGAGCAGAAACAAAGATCCGTTTAATGTGGACTGTTAGAGTTGAGGAGTTATGAGAAGTAAGTTTTAGTATTTTAGAGGTCTGACTTTGACTGTCATTACCAACAACAAGAGGGTGGCCAGCCAGGATGGTGGGAATCTTTACCATCATTTCTGTCAACTTGGCTCCTGGGAAGCAAAAGTCACAGCAGATTGTTTTCGGAAAAGGAACAGAGAGTGGTGACAAAGTGGGCAGGAGGTTGCTGTGGCACCGGTGTGAGTACTGGCAGGATGAATGCTCAGATATGGCTGGTGGTGAAGTGCTTGGAGGTGGCAGTGAACTTTGGGACCCATGGGATGGCAAGATCGGTGAAGAGGGAGGTTGAGAATCAACAACCAGAGGAGGGAATTCATGCAGGTCGAGTGTTACATCTATTTTGAAGGTGAATGTTATAATTTGGAGTTACATGAAGGGAGAGCCTCGCTTTGCAAGCATTAACCAGGTTCCAGGGCTCCTGATGGGATGGAGAAGACCTGGCTTTAAGCCTCGCCCTGAGCTTTGTCCAGGAGGCACTGGGGAAAGTGAACAGCAGACAGGTATTAGATCAGTGAGCAGTGACAGGCTCTGGAGAAGAGACAGCTTCAGCAGCAGGACAGCGTGCAGTGGCATCAGCCTCATGTGCACAGGATGAAAAGCATATAGGAGTGATGGAGTGTTTATTCCCCTTTTGGTGCAGGGCTAGGAAGAATGGGACAGCACCTCACATCCCACTGTCATGCCAGTTACCATAATGCACACTGCCTCTCCCCTTCTCTCACCTCTGTCCTCTGCTTTGTCTGACTGGCATCTACACTGTCCAGGTTTTAGCCAGTTTTCAGTGAATCAAGGAATATTACAGCTCCTGATATACTGTTGGAAAATGATGATTGTTTTTTTTATTCCTCGCCTGTACATGGCTATCAGAGCGCTAGTTCGGCTGTCCTCATCTTCTGCATCTTTTCTTCAGTGTTTACTGAAGATTACAATTGAAAACCTTGTCCTGGCAAGCTAACAAAAATTTCCAGGAAAGAAGAGTTCACAGACTGGTGAGCTGATTTCCTCATCCCAGTAAGTGACTTAGCCAAACAGCACCACCATCCAAAATCAGCCATAAAAAGCACCACCAACATTTGCAAAATAGACATTAGAGCACACATATAGCACAAATGTAGTGAAGCTAACAGAGAGGTGACTGGAAACATCAAGTTTTTTGATTGAGTATCACGTAATATAATTCTAAAAAAAATTTACCTCTTAGTTAGTGATTGAGGCAAGATATTTGTAGATTTCTACAGCGCAACATCACATATAGAAATTAGAAATCGAAAGAATATTAGAATAATAGAATATTAGAAATAGAAACCAAATCAACTCACTTCGTCTTTTTTTGTATGTTGACCACATTGGCAAGGATGGATGGCTGAGGATACAAATACACAGCCGAAGGTAACTTAAAAAGTCCTCCTGTGCTTTAGAGAGGGACAGTCCTGTACCGCTGGACAGGAGGCTCACTCAGGTCCAACAGCAGCAGTGAGACAACAGGTGCAAAGTGTCTCAGGATCAGGAAGATGAGGGAGAGCTTCTAACAATGAACTTTTTTAAGTTCATGTTGATGAGGATGACAATGATAATGATAAGTATGATGTCGAGGAGAAGGATAGTGACCAACTGTTACTGTACTGTTTCATTTATCAAGGCAAACTGTTATGCTCATATTTGAGGCAGTACCCAATATTTTTTTGTTCAGATTTTCTTTGCAGGTGAATCTTATCAGATACTTGACTGTGCAGGAATGCTGTTAATGATTATATCCTGAGTGCCCCAGTGACCCTACAGATCCCCCAGCAAGGAGATTCTACAATTGGTTTTTACTCTATGATGTGTGTGTTAGTGTGTGTATATGTAAATACTGGAGCCCAACCAATATGCCGATTGAATTGAATCAGCTGATTGAATTAGGACTAACCCAACCTCTAGTTTATAACAAGTCAAGAGCATCCATAAGACCCTTGCCACTTATAAATCATTGTAAGTCAACTTTATAATGGTTTATGACTAATGACTAGTGCATCAGTGTTACGTATGTGTGTTTATGAGTGTATTCATAAAGCATTATAATTCACTATAGATGCCGTCAAAATGCATTATAGATTTGGTCTTCATAGAAAGTGTGAAAGGCCCAATGTGTGCTAAAATAATCCTTTGACCTGGTTAAAACTTAAGTTTTCAACTATAGCTACAGTTATATTGTCAGCATTTCAGCCCTTAGATGCCTGTTTTGGGGCTGATAGTTTTCCTCCCAGTGCATGTGGTTTTCAGAGGATGATGCGCTGCACTCTTGCTCTCTCCTCTGTGCAGCAGTGCTCTCTGCATACATCCATTGTGTTCAGCCAGTGTATCATGAACCAAAGTGCTCATGGTTCAGGCGACACTGCTAACCAATTTGTAAAATCCATACTGGAAGGCTGGTTAACAATGAGCCAATCATTTTCCCTTTTCATTGTAAGTGATATCTCCTTACGACTGCATATCGCTCATGCTTCTCAGTTATCACATCTCTTCACTATGATGGCAAGATAGATCACTAGCTGTGGTAAGACATGTATGACAAGTTATGGATGTATGTTCCTCAGATTTCAAACTTATGTTTCCTCAACTTGGACAACAATTTATGGACTGTTACAACAAACATTTTCTCTTAGCTTGACCACTCATAATATTTTCTCTCACCTAAGAAGAGAGCAAAACTAAGTAAACATTGGTGAGACCCCCAAAACAGTGGGTACTAGCAAAATTAGAAAAAAATCCTGGATAAACAAAGATAAGAGAACATTTCTTCATATATCACTACATGCAGTTGAGCCATCATTGGGATACATAAACTGTCCAATATGTTTCTAATAATCTTTTATTATTAGGTTTGCCAGGTTCTTTCTGCAGGTTCATCTACCACACTTGAAGAACTCTAGAGAACTCTACTGCAATGCTGTACATGAATGTGTGTAAATGAATGTGCTGTTTTCTTTCTCCATTTGATAAAAATTCCAGTAGGCCTGTATTTAGTGTTGTCCTATAAAGGTGGACAGGGTGAATTATAGAGTAAAGTGTATTACTTCTTATTTTTAGTTTAATAATATGTTATTGTCCCTCCCGTTCACTGGACGAGGAGGGACAGTACTGTATGGCTCTGTATGATTGTATGAGTACCCTACATGTGCTGTTTGTTCTGTAGGAGACTCTGTGCTGAGACAAACTGGATGAACACTGTCAGATCTCTGTGTTTATTCTTGATACCCTCATCCAGGAAGACAGTCTTTGTGATGTTAAAGGGACTATTTCAGAATCATTTCAGCTGAATTTTGGATTAGCCTTTCCTAGGTTTTCTGAGTTCTCTTCACCTTTGTCACTCAGACCTCTTGATGAGCTCAGCCCAGTGTGCATTGTTTCAGGCTAGTCTTGATGTAATCGTATAAACCTTAGACAAGTCTGCTGCCTGCTGTAAACTGTGTCTCTACTTTGCTGTGCATAAAAACAATGAACCAGCCACAGGATGGACCTGAAGGCATTGTTAGAGGACTGTAGTTTCTGCTTCAGTCCATTCATGCCAACAAGCAGTCAGTTATGGAAGCCAACTAATTAATGCAATGCATTCACTTTATGAAAAATGCACTAGTTTTCTGAATTCCTTTGAGGACATTATTGTCTCAGAATTCTGAGAGAAGTTGTCATGAAAATAGAAAATGTTTTATTTTATTTTAGAATCAACAAAATTATTATGGCATTTATTCACAAAAATGAGAATTTGTCAATTCTGATAAAAACGGAGCAGAATTCCTTCATAAAAACCTTTCTCAGAATTCCTCGATAATAATCTAATAATCTGTCCACAGCTGTGATGTCAAGTTCTTTAAATATGCAGATGATGTGGCTCTGGTTGGTCTTCTCCGGAGGAGAATGTTTGTAGAGGCTGACTTGAGCCAGATCACTGTACTTAAGGACTGGTGTCAGGTAAGTAAACTGGAAATGAACGTGGCCAAAATGTAAGAACATAACCAAATGGAAGTGATCACACCCATCAACAATCATCCTGTAGAAAAACTGCAGCATTTTAAATACTTGGACATAATTTTTGATCAGACCCTGACTTTTAATGATAATTCAGAGAGTATTTATAAGAGAGCCAAACAAAACAATCAGAAATCAGAAAGCTGAGGGGCTTTGGTGTTAGCCAACACATACTTGACATGGCATTTAAAGGCCTGTTTGACAGCATTTTATCATATATTATGACAGCAACATGAGCACAAAGAGGAAAAACCAGATCTCCAAGATTGTCAACATTGCATCTAGTCCTCGATTTAGGGTCCCAAGAACCAGTCAGAACATTCATAAGTCCTTTATTTCCTCTGCTATACAGGCAATGAGCACAGAATGACTGCATCAGGGAGCACTACTATTTTGTAAGGAGTGCTCTTTTATTATTTCTATAACTTATTTCTCCTACCTGCTTGTTTGCACTACTGTATGTTGTGCATTGTATATTTGTGTGTTTTTAATGTTGTACTGTGTTGCTTCAGCCTGGTCAGAGGTATTAAATAGTGCCCTTCGCATTGTTCTGTCCTTTTCCCCTCAGACATGCTGTGTACGTTTCGTGTGTTGGATTTCTCATTTGCTATGTTTGCATATTATTTTCTGTTGAGATTTTTTGATGTTATATCAATACTTTGTTTTGTCTTTGCAAAGCTAACACCACACATACACATGCACACACACACACACACACACACACACACACACACACACACACACACACACACACACACACACACACACACACACACACACAGGAGAAGCACAAGAAAACTACCAAGAAATGACAAGAAAATAAAAGTGCTCTGCTTTTGAACCCTGAACTTCTCCAACACATTCCAGCCCTAACCATCAGAGTTAGAACCTGACAGTGTTTTTTGTGCCTTTGCTTTGTTTGACAGAAACGAACACAGGTCCACTGAGGTGGACAATCAAGTCTATCTCATCTAATATTCATTCAGAAAAAATCTGAAATTAAAAAACTAATTTGTTTTCTCAAGTGAATGCATTATGCCTCTGTAGTTTCAAGTCCGAACTGAAGTCTGAAGCATCCAGAGGGAACACCGGGGGAGGAGGTGGCCTTAGATGAGTCGGCTGCTCTGATTGGCTGCTGTGGTTACGTCAATCATTTGGCGACGTTTTTTTTCTCATTTTTGTGCAATGTGATCCTGGCCTGCACATCCTACAGTCTGTGCTTCTCCTCTCAGTGGAAGCTCGCGGAATACTTTCCTCCGGCCTGAGAGCAGTTTTCCACAGCGGGCTGTGTGCGATACCGGTGCGCAGGACACGAGCAAAACCAACAAAATGACTTATTTTAATAAGGGACCAGCTTACGGATTATCCGCCGAAGTCAGAAGCAAAGTAAGTGTTCAATTTACGACTTTATCTTTGTGTCTCAGAGGGAAAAAACATCTCTCTCACAGTCCTAAAGTTAACAAAGGCTCTGCTAACGTTTTGGGTTCACACACACGCACGCACACACACACACACACACACACACACACACACACAGAGAGAGAGAGAGAGAGAGAGAGAGAGTGTGAGTCTGGAGCCTCTCGGTGTTTTGTCTGTATTTCAGTCCAGCGGCTCTGACGGCTTCGGTGCTGTTAGAAACGACTCTCCAGCTCGGTGCTCCGTGTCCCGGAGACACCGAGAGGCTGCGTGTCGTGAACTCATCGCGCATTCTCTAAACGTTTCACTTTACACCAGCGAAGTCAGAAGAGGGAAACATTGGCCAAAATGTAAATGTGAGATTTTAACAAAGTGGGAAAGTCTGCCCGAGTCTTTGGAAATTAAGTTACTCTATGACAAATAAAAAATCCAGCTCAGAAACTTGGACCGAAGTTGTCCAAACTTTGAGCACTTCTGCCGACGAGTAAGCGGACTGCAGAGATAGTTCCAGAGCTCCGGCCTATACACTGCATTCCGTCTGCACGAGGAAACCAAGTTTTTTCACGCTTTTTACAGTCAGAATGTCAGGAGGAGTTTAGGGGATCATGGAGTCCGCGCTGATGATGGGATGCACCGTGTGTTTACAAGATAATCACCGTTTAAGATGATAAAAAAACTGAATGTATAGTCAGTCTGGGAGGAGCCGCGGGCCTCAGCTGGCTCTGGGCCCCTGTTAGACGGCATGTATCCCCCCCCCCCCGCTGTCTGTTTGAATGTTGCACTGTTTCACATTGCCACGTAGCAGTACTGTGATTCCAGGCGCTTTCTATTATTGAAATAATAGCGCAATTAAAGAGAGAGTTCAGATTTTTTTGGAGTGTGTGGACCACATCTACAGACAAGATATTACACACAGGAGATGTCAGTCGGCACACCCCCACTTTGGAGAAGCAGCCTGGAGTCCAACATGGAGGCTAATGTAGTGCTGAGGAGGGGTGAGCAAAAAAATATATTTGAGCCACCTGAAAAAAGTCCCACTTAAAAAGCGGTATCAGTGGAAGTGTATGCTAGATTTTTTTTGATGAAACACAATTGCGAGATGATCCGGTGTTACACATCATATGAGATATAAAAGCAAAAAAGTTTCAATTGCAGTTTTGTGAAATATCGCTTTTTCGAATCACCTGAAATAGAGGGTAGAAGAAGGTATTGGTGTTGCTGCTGATGGCATCATTCAATTCCTGCAGTGCATTTTTTTAAAAAAAATTTGCATCAGTCTTGTGTCCAAATACCAGGTCAGTCCATCCAATGCTACAGCTTGATCCGGGATGTTAGGGGTTAACCATATCTCTGTGAAGATGTGCGCAGAGCAGTCCCAGATCTCCTGTTGCTGAGTGAGCCAAAATCACATCTCATCCACTTCACTGTCCTGCGATCAGACGCTGGACAGAAGAGGGCTTGGTAGAGGAACAGCTCCCGCTCCGAGTCAGTCCAGCCTCACCGTGATACCAACTCCTCTCCCACTTTTTGTCCGGCACTTTTAGTTTCGTTTCTCTCCTCTGGGCTGACCGGCTTGTTTCCATTAGGCCTATTTTATATTCGCAATTTCAATTTGCGCAATTTTCGGGTTAATGAAAACCCATCTAGTAATTTCAAGCTAGCAAATGATGTCGTTATATATCGATCTCTTAAAAGCCAAACTCCACTGAGAAAAGCAATGATTTACTATCACTGAGCACAAGGGCTGCTGGTCTTTAGCTGCCTCGAAAAGTTATGTCATTGACATTAGTGTGGACTACGATGACTGATAACTGACGGAGGCAGCAGTAGAGCAGCAGCGAGTCTGGAGGCTTTGACGTGAGTATGGATTGGAGAACTGACACAGTTAAAAGCTACCCCATCAGAACAGGCTCTCTAATGGAAAAGTAAAGTAATGAAAATGTTCTCAATATAGTGTACACTTTACTGATCATTTTTTAAATTATGGACCTCTTTTAGATGGCTATAATATGTTTAGTTGCTGACCCCTCTGCAGCAGCATGTTGCTCTAGCGTCTGTGTCAAATTCCATCCTGATTAGGGGTGGGCGATATGGCAAAAATATCATATCACGATTTTTTTAAGGCAGGATCACAATCACGATTTTATTACGATTCTTTTTCATTTTGGATTTTAAGACTATTGTGCATGTTACTGTTACCCATTTAAAAATATAGCCCTAAAAAAGAATAACAGAACATTTAGGCCAAAGTACCTTTTTGAACAGATTTTAATCTGTGTGCAATTTTCTTTTTCACTGTTTTGATGGGAACCATATTTTTTGTCAGTTGAAATATTATCGATGTTGATTTTTTGGGGGGGACAAACTCTTCGGTGTTTTCATTTTCATCCATGCCTTCCTACTTGAGAAATTAAGGGGGAGCGAGAAAGGATGAGAAGCTCAGTCATCCGGGAGGAGCTCGGAGTAGAACCGCTGCTCCTCCGAGTTAAGAAGAGCCAGATGAGGTGGCTTGGGCATCTAATTAGGATGCCTCCTGGACGCCTCCCTGGTGAGGTGTTCAAGGCACGTCCCACTGGTAGGAGACCCCGGGGAAGACCAAGGACACGCTGGAGAGACCATGTCTCTCAGCTGGCCTGGGAACACCTCGGAATCCCGCGGGAAGAGCTGGCCGAAGTGGCCGGGGAGAGGGAAGTCTGGGCTTCCCTGCTTAGGCTGCTGCTCCCGCAACTGTGGTTCAGGAGGTAGAGCAGGCCGTCCATTAATCAGAGGATCAGCCGTTCGATCGCCGGCTCCCCCACTCTGCATGTCCTTAATATCCTTAAATATCCTTTGGCAAGATACTTGACTCCAAATAGCTTCAGATGGCTGACCCATTTTGGGCTGCACTATTTTTGCCAAAATGATATTCACCATGTTATTGATCAATATTGAGATGACAATATTTTATCACGGTTGCTTGCATGCGTTTAGGCTTGCTTTTACATTTAAATAAAAAGCACTGCTTTCACATTCCTGCTAATGCAAAAATCTTTCCATCAAATTAAGACTGGTCCATGTTCCAAGTGCATCTCCAAGAAGCGAAATATCAATGGTACCAAGAGGTTTTGATGAAAATGAAATCGACAGAACACTGCTTTTACTTTTACATTCTGTTACATTCCTGCCAATTAATAAATCCTAACAATAAAATAAGACTTAAAATCGTCGACGTTGGACTAGGACAGTGATTAAGATACGTTAATGTTAGCCATGTTATTCTTCTTAACTCTAATGCATTGATTGTGCTGCAGATTGTGTTTTTTTAGGTAGTTTAACAGAAAGTTATGTTGTTTTTCGGCACTGACACAAGTCTTATGCACTCTTTGTGTATGATGTCCAAAGAGCAGATGATAGTGGTGGATAATGTATAATTTTAAACCACCGTCCACTATTCTGCAACGCTCTCTGTCACTATGTCCTTGAGTGCTGAGAGTAGTTTAACAATGGAGTAAGAGCACACACTGACTCTGTCTCTCTCTGACTTTCTCTTTCTGTGTGTATGTGTGGTAGAGTCAAAGCTGCAGCTGCTAGAGGTATGAAACAGGGAAGCAGCCAGACTGTGTGATTGTGGAAGGCTGTATTTGTTCTAATCTGTTGCTTTTACAGTGCTTCATTTCCTGCATTATATGGTCTGTGAACAAGGTTTTCCTATCAGCGCATATGGGAAAAAATATGAGCTGATTTGCTCCATTTTACCTGTTTAAGCCTTATATCAGGCGATAATGTAGGTATATCAGTCGGGTTTTTTTATTTATATAAAATTAAAATCGGTGGACTTTCTGTTGGGTTTAGGGCATGGCTCCAAGAGGCTTTTTTAGATCTTGGCCTTTTACACATGTATCCCAAGTTTCGTAGCTCCAGGTTAAATCCCCTCAAAAAGTGCTTCCTGTTTCATGGAGAATAGTGAGTAACTATGGCAATAGCTTTTGATGAAAACTCAAAAAAAAAAATTCTGTGTATAGTGAAAGTCTTTCCAGTATTATGGGTGAATTTGAGGTTTCTCTGATTAACCTAGTACAGGGGAAACATCAAACTGTAAAAAAGTAACTTCCTGTTACCAATAGGTGGCGCTATGATTGTGATTAAAAATTACATTGCAGGTGTATTCAGGTCTGGACTTTCATCAAATGTCTGAAATTTAGTTCTGACCATTTGGGGTCAAATTATGACAGTTTTTGATGTCATGTCGCCACATTGAAATTCGCTGTGGCGTCGCCATTCAACCAAAACTCACAATATTTATTTTTCATCATCACCAACATCTTAATGATTTTTTGACACAATTTTGAGATCATTAAAGTGAATATGCTAGGAGCTGGACCTCTTAGTGTAAAACTTTGTCTTTCTTGTGCTAGCAGGTGGCGCTCTCACTATTGATTGAAATGGTCATGTATATGTGTTCAGGGTGGGACTCTTATCAAACGTGAAGTTTGATGCAGATTGGATTATGTACAAGTGAGTTAAAAACTACTTCCTGTTACGTGGCGAAACATATAACTTCTTGGCCTGATAACTTCCACATTGTTAATCAAAAATGAAAACTGGTTGCAATCAAGGGTCAGTTCCTTCAGTTACAATAGGGTCCTTGCACCATTTGGTGCTCGGGCCCTAACTAGTGCATTCTTTCTGCATCAAAATAGACCAGCCTTAATCAGGCCTTAAGGCATATAGCTGCCTACTGATATGAGTGCTGTATTTTCATATTTATGAGCACATATTCCACTCATTTATGAAGTTGTGCAAGCTCCTGCGCAGCTGACAACCCCAACCTGTATATGTTTCAAAATAAAATGCATTGTATCAGCAGCTGATGGAGTTCTGTCCAGACACACAGCCAGATAGCTGTTGTTTTGAAAGGCAAGCAAGGAAGTTGAGGTAAAACAAACATATTTGTATTTCCTCATCTCTGTGACAGAGACTTTAAACTGCAGTATAAAGTGGTGTAGAGTCAACAAACGCGAGCGTTACACGTCAGAGTTTGCTCAGCGCCGTTTGGTGGTTTGGCGGTTTTCTACTCTGAAGTTATTGTGAGTTGACTTAATGGAGCTGTAAGCATAGTTGCATTAAACTGTACATAGACACACACTGACTGATGTAGAGATAGATTTAAGTCTGCAGTCACTGCTGCTTTCAAAGCTCAGACTGTACGTACACACACAAACACACACACACACACAGAACCATCACAGTTTATTTTAGCCAAATGAATCACATATTTTACAGGGATTATGATACAGAAGAGAAGGTCAGTGTCCAAATACATATGGCTCTAACTCCATCTTCAAACATATTCAACTAAGCAACATTATCATTATTATAAGTTTTTGAATCTACAGACATATCTGACAATAACATCTCTTGGTTTGCTAGCTGATCAAAGTCCATTTCCCATGCTCTCACATGTCAACTCTTCAGCAGAACGATATGTGTAGGAAAGAGCTACCTTCAGTTGTGCCTTTTTTTTACAGGGATCATCCACAGTTATGATGTTGACGTTACCACCACTCAATAATGCACTGCTCAATAAACGATGAGTGTAATGGCTGAATTAACATTGGAGTGTGAAGAAAACAATCTCAATGAAAATGAGCACTTGAAGAAACGTTTTCCATGTTGACCTGAAGGCTGAGCTTCGGAGATTTCTCTTGACCTTGAAAACAGCACAAGAGAACACTGTCTTACCAAACAGTCCATTCAGTAGCCCCTCTGGAAAAAAATCTCTAAGAAAAAAAATGGAAACCTACAATTTCACGTCACTTTAGTAAACATTCACTCATGAAGTCCATGTGACATGATCTCCAGAGTTGTTAGAAAATGGACTGTGGTGGGTTCTTTGCCTAAGTACCATTTTCAAGGTTAAGAGTGTACTGTGAAGGTCAAAGTGTGCTGATGGTCATGGCAATACAGTGTCAATAGTGAATTTGTCAGCACTTTGAGGGCGCTGTCAGAGCAGGGCTGATTGGAAAGTTCTGATGGGTCGTGATGCAATGCTGTGAACACCAGGTGTGGCGGGTTTGAGTTGTTATCGGAGGCTGTCTGAGCACAGTTCAGGTGATTTAAGGTGTGTTCATTGTTGTCTCCTGCTATCTGTCCTACATGCCATAAGCAAAATAGCAGTGGTTTAATTTTGTTTCCACGAGGGTCCTCAGAGACAATGCAAATTTATGATTGAATGGACTTTATGCAAGGACCATAGTAACCGACATGGATGTGTTAACACATGGATGTGTTAACACATCCATGTACGCAGTCACCAAATGTTAACAGAACAATGTCCATTTTGTACTAAAAGAATATAGAAGTGAAAAGAAATAGGCCTAACTGCAACAAAAGTGTGTATAAAAAATATATAAATGTAGCAATACAAAACCTGGTTTGATACAGAAACATACTTGGTTTGCAAAAATGGCTTAAGACATGCAGAAAAGCTTGAAAGGTCCTTAAAAACTGTGCGTGTTCCTCAAAAGTATTTGTGTCCACTTTTATAAAAAAATCTTTCTGTTTAAAGTAGCACAGACAGCTTGGAGCTGGATACATCCACCTGACAAATCTGGATTTTTAGAGTCAAATTCTTTTTTTCCATTTTAAGGGAACTCCATCGGTAAAGTGACTGCTGTTCTTTCACAACTGCTGTCACGTAGGCCTAGTTCATTGCAGGAAAACCTCCTCTGTCACAGAGTGCACATAAATAAAAGAATGAGGTCAGGCAGGGGCCCATCTGGGTTCCATTGCATGTGGTGTGATCAGTAGTCCATGCTCTTCTCTGATCTGCATACATCACATTTCTGAAATCCCTCAGCAAAAGCACCCCATCCACTGGGCCCTCAGCCCACTGCATTTCACTTTTCTCTGCTCAGTCAGCATCACAGTGCAGTAGATACTTAGTAGATAGATTTTGTTTCTGCCTGAAAATTTTCTGAGAAACAGATGCTATTTCGGACCTTATGAATATAGGAGACTGCTATCTAATTTAATTTAATTTATTCATATTTTTACACAATACAAGAAGCATGAGTCATGAGCACCACAGCCTGCTATTGGCTGGATTGCTGGACAAGAAGAAAGGGCAGGACCTTCCCTTTAACACAGGCTCTCATTGGCTTGTGTAGGCTGAGGACAGGACATGGAAGGTCCTGTTTGTCAAGTGAGGTGTCATTCACAAGGTCAGTGGTCATACGGGCATATATTTATATATTTACATGTGTTTTGGTAAGTTTAATAATAACTTAGTAAGCCCTGAGGACAAAAGTAGGACCTAGGGTCATGAATTCACAGGCAGGCGGACACAGTATTGCAGCAGCACTCAGAGGATTAGGCAGGAACGTGGTCCTTATTGCAGTCCAAGGTCGGTACACAGGATTCATGGCGACAGTACAAAAGGATCAGGCAAAGCTCACAGGTCTGGAAATTGGTCACGAAGGTCTTACACAGTTGGTCACAAAGGTCTTACACAGGAAGTAAACTCAGAGACAACACAGGGGAAGGGGACATGCTGGAGAGACTATGTCTCTCAGCTGGCCTGGGAACGCCTCAGGATACCCTAGGAAGGGGAAGGAAGGGAAGTCTGGGCTTCCCTGCTTAGGCTGCTGCCCCCGCGACCCGACTTCGGTTAAGTGGAAGAAAATGGATGGATGGATGGATAATCCAAAGATGAGATATTTCATGTTCAAACTCAAACTTTATTTAGTATTAGATATCTACCCACTCTGAATTTGATGCCTGCAACACGTTTCAAAAAAGTTGGGACGGGGGCATGTTTATCACTGTGTGACATCACCTTTTCTTTTAACAACACTCTTTTAACAACACAAATGACCTTTAACACAGGTGTTAAAGGTCATTTTTTTTCCCAATTAATGCTTTATATGTGACTTCAGTTGTTCAACAGTCCCTGGGTTCCATCTTTGCATTTGTGTTTAATGTCAAACATACTCAGTGGGAGACAGATCTGGACCAGAGACTGTATATAAAGACAGACAGTATGACAGCTACTCCAAAGTGTAGCTTTTCAGTGTGTATCGTCCCCTGGTGTCTGTCTGCAGTATAGGTCATAAAGGCTGCCCCTCCAATTTAGTGAATGGACATAGGCCAAACTAAAAACTCAGAGTACACGCCAAATACATTTTCCCAAAGATGGTTTCTGTCTTTGAAGGTCTCATCACCCTGACGTTTGTTCAAGTGTTTGTTTTTATAAGTTCAGTTTTAATGAGTTATTACATTCTAGAAAAGGAGGATTTTCCACGGTGATTGACAGCTGTGACAAACAATTTGTGTGATTGCTGTCATTGGGGCTGCTTGTGATTGATGTCACTAGTGCAAAATGGCAGCGGCCATACTCAGGACACTTTAGCATCACATAAGCTTAGCGGGGGTAAGGGGGGACATGTCATCCATCTTTATATGCAGTCTATGGTCTGGACTGCAGCAGCAGCTTTAACTACAAAGCTATGCTGTTGGAGCATGTACAGAATGTCTCTCATTGTCTCACTGGAATGAGCAGGGACGTCCCTGAAAAAGTCTGGATGGCAGCATATGTTGCTCCAAAACCTATATGTACCTTTCAGCGTTCATGGTGCCGTCACAAATGTTCAAGTTACCTATGATGCCATGGGCACTAACTCACTTCCCTACCATCAGAGCTGCTGGCTTTGAACTTTGAGCTCGTAACAGTTTGGGTGATCCTTTTCTTCTTTAGCCCAAAGGACATGATGTCCATGATTTCCAACAACAATTTGAAACGTGGATTCCTCAGAGCACAACACACTTTTCCACTTTGTGTCAGTCCATCTCAGGTGAGCTCGGGTCCAGAACAGTCAGCTGTGTTTCTGGATGTTGTTGATATCTGGCTTTCACTTTGCTGGTAGAGTCTAAACTCGCATTTGTAGATGCAGCAATGAATTCTGCTTACTGACAGCGTTTTTCTAAAGTTTTCCTGAGCCAATTTAATAACATTTTTTATACAGTCATGTACGTAGGCTTTAATATAGTGTAGTGTGAGGGGTTGAAGGCAGTGGGCATTCAGTATTGGTTTTCAGCCTTGTCCCTTATGTGTGAGTTATCCTGTTTACCTGCGGAATGTTCCAAACAGGTGTTTTTAAGCATTCCACAGCTTTCCCAGTCTTTTGTTCCCCCTGTTCAAATGGGACACGTTTTGGAGAGTGATGTGCGTTCTGTGGTTAACGTTGTGTTGCATGAGTTGGAGGTTGGGTTTACTTGGGATTGAGAATGTTTTTGTGCAGATCTTGTTTGTGGAGTCATTGTTAAGGGATAGGGATGGATCTTTTTTTTCCTATTTAATGACAAGGAGAGATATTGTCTGATCTGTGTTGCTAAGTTGCATATTTTGGAGAAGGTTTATCAGGAATTGTGAGTTGGACTGTTTCTTCAGTGAATAAGCATGTTTAAATATTGCCTTGTTTTGAGTTGAATGATAAACGGTGCAAAAAATCAGCACACAGTTTAATATTTCAGAATCACAAAACACACTTGGTGATAAAAACATTGACATCTAAAAGAAAACTACAAAGCTTGAAATTTTTAAAGGAATGGGGACCACTAAGCCTTAAGTAAGGATGGGAATAGAAAGTAAGAGGGCTGTGGGATTAGTTGATCCAGCCCATGTGCTTCCAGCTTTGCCCCTCCCCTGACGCTGCGGGTGCTGGTCCTTTGCTCAGTGGACTGGATTTGGCCCAGTTAGAACCACATTACACTGATGAATTATCATTTATAACATGGATATTTGCTTTCATTAATTCAGTAGTATTACAATTATTGCAACTAGTGATGTTGTCGTTTATGTACCTTAACGTAATGCTACTACTTGTTTTTGCCCACTCACTCACTTCTGAACTTAATGCCATTTAACACTAGCATGCACGTGTGTGCGTGTGTGTGTGTGTGTGTGTGATTGTTTGTAAGGGTGTGTGCCACCATGGTCTTTATTTTGTTTTAGATGTTACATCGTGTGTGGATGTGTATGGAAATGTGTTTGTATTGTGTGTGTGTGTGTGTGTGTGTGTGTGTGTGTGTGTGTGTTATACTATTAGTTTGAGGGAATAAGATAATGTGCAAATGGTGAGAATGGTTTTGTGGCCTGAGGGATCTCTAGACATGATCATGTGATCCCCAGGAATGAGTGTGTCCCCGTGCTTTGTGTTGTTTGAGTTATTTGTCTTAGCAAAGTGTCAGCCTAATGTGCTATGACTGATTTGACTGGTAGATACAGATAAAAAAAAGATTTATAGCTAATTCTGTACCAGTTTTTTTGGGGGAAGTAAAGCTGACTTTGAAGCTGTGTGATATCTTTACCTTTCCATGTGGTGAGATCCAGTGATTGTTTTGTATTTCTTTTTGTCCTGTGTCCAAAAAAATCCAGGATGTTCCACAGTGCTGTGTATTTACAAGATATGTGTAAGGTGCATAATTTTTCTGAGTTTTCCACCCAGCTATCAGGGATGTAGCTATAATAGGAGTCTTGAAGCAGTTCTGGCATTTATGGAGGTGCTGATAAATGGCAGGGTTGAGCAGGAGTGACTGGCACCTTGCACCCCAGAGCACCACTGTGTGTTTCATGGATGAGGAAGGATGAGGGAGAGATGGTATACTTACCTCTGACGGTTTCAGCGTGTCAGGTGAGAGAGAGATACTATAATGCCATGGAGCTTCAGTGTTCAGTGAGCCCGGTGAGCCTCCAACTGCTTGTCAGCGGTTGTGACACTATGTAGTTTGTAAAGTAAAAAAACTCCAACAGTTATCAGTACAGTATTTGTCCCCCCAGTGTTCTAAATAATTCTGTTAATTTTTTTGTGCTTCTGAAACGATAAGTGTCCTGACAGATATTGAAACTCAACTGCTGTGTGCTGAAGTAAAGGGCACCACTCTTAGTGAGCTGCAGGGTGGCTCATGTGTTTGAGTTGCGGTGCTGCTCACACTGAGACGAAGATGGCTCCACTCAGTGAATAAACCCCTTAGTAACCGTTGGATAAAAGGATAATTCCTGTCAATGTGTATGAGACAGGTGCAGCAACAGGATCACAAACACTGAAATGACATTCATCCTACACAAAAAAAACAAAAACAAAAAACCTCAGGAACCTCAGGAAGAGCGGCAGAGGATGATAAGGGATCCCTCTTCCCGGACGGAAGAGAGAGGGAGAGAGGGGGAGAGATGTACAGCAATAACGGTAACAGTAGCATGTCATATTACAATAATGATAGATGTAAAATTACTAAATGCACTCTATGATAGCATGTGATGTTGTGTGCAAATGTTGTGGTTGTTGTGTATATTGATAGTGGAGGCATGAGTCATAATAATGGCAGTAGAAGGTTGCATCAAGCACGATCATGGCATCGGCCCAACCAGGACCCACAACACAGGCGCAGCTTCAGACAGGACCACAGCAACGGCAAAACCAAGACCACGATCAGATGGAGTCGGGGGCGTAGTAGCAGTGCAGCAAGGGCACAAGCACGACCAATGGCAGGGTCACAACACCAGCACAGCTATCACCAGGATCAGGCACAGCCCAGATTGCAGCCAGGATCAGGGAAAACTAGGAAATAAGGGAGCAGGAATGCTCCAGAAAGGCAACGGAGTTAGCTTAATGCAGTAAACAGACATAATCTTTTGCAGATGGAGGGAGCAAGAGAAGGAAAAAGGAGCTCAGTGTATTCTAGAAAGGTCCCCGGCAGACTAAACCTATGTCAGCCTAACTAGTGGCTGGTCCAGGCAACCTGAGCCAGCCCTAATTATATACGTTTTATCAAAGAGGAAGGTTTTAAGTCTACCCTTAAAAGTGGAAATGGTGTCTGCCTCCTTGACCAAAATTGGAAGATGGTTCCATAAAAGAGGAGAAGCATGTGACTTCGCCAAACTGCTACATGCTACATTGCGGTATTTTTTATTAGGCAGACCGCGATAACTTCTATATATATATCCTTATTAACCTTTTCTTTATTTTGGAATATACACAATAATGATTATATGAAGTAACAACAATTCATGAAACGATAGTAGAATGTCAAAAAGCTTATTGTGCAAAACAGGCAACAAAATGAATAAGATAACTTCAAATAAATTTTCACAACCTTGCTTGCATTCAGTGCTTTTTTCAAATTTCAGAACAAAATATCTTGAGATATGTATATATAAACATTACAAACTCAACTAAAATAAAATAACTTGAAGAGGTATTTGTTTATATGTTCTTTTGAATAAGAAAAAAATGTAATATTAAAAGAGTAAAAACTGTAAAAAAAAAAATGAATTGGTATTAAAAAAAAATCAACATTTTAGGTAAAAAAAAATATCAACGTTTAGATTTTTAGTAATAATAGCCTACCTTTCACTGGTATCCTAATATCAACATCTTCTGGCTGTGTAGGATACATTTTAAGCATTATGTGAACCATATTACAAATTCTGTGCAAGGAAAACCAGCATATCCACAGCATCTGGTTTGAGAGAAACCAGATGCAGGTAACAATGTTCCCACCAGTGCTGAAAACTCTCAGATGGGGCACTAGTGGCAGGAATGTACAAATATTTCCTTGCAAGCTTCACAACATGAGGAAAATTTGCCTGAGGCATTTCCACCACTCCAAAAGGTCAGTGTCATTGTCAACCTCAACGGTCTGCAGAAAACTACTCTTCTGAGAAAGGTGCTCTCTCCCCAGCTGGGCTGGTCTGCTTTTTAAAAAAGCTGGCCAAAGTTGTTTTTTTTTTTTTTTGCTGCTGCCGCTCATGGGAAAGCTGATGATGTTCCAGGAGTGTCTGCCTGTTGCTGTGCCAGCAGGGATTTGATCTCGTCCACTACTCTAGCTGTTATATCCTCCACCTTATCATCATTGATGTAGGAGCATTTGAAGTGGGGATCAAGACGAGAAGCCATGTCTAAGAGGATCTGTGTTGCAGGATCGGAGTATTTTTTGTTCAAATAAGTGAGGATGGCTGTCTTCATGTCCTTTGACAATTAACTGTCAATCTCTCCTTCAGCCAGAACTGTTTCGTTGAACAGGTGAAGTACAGGTTTGAGGTATGAAACACTAACATAGCGTTCACCAGACAAGGCATCTGTGAACTCTTGAAGTGGGCTCAACACCTTATTTACAGACTCCATCACATCCATGTCTTGCCAGCTGAGCACATCCATGTCTTGCCAGCTGAGCACAAAGTGCCTTGTTTTCTTGTCAGCTTTCAATACCTGACATATGGCTCTCTCCTGCTCAATCAGTCTTTGAATCATCTTTTGACGTGAGCCCCACCTGGTGGGCGTCTCTGTTGTGAGCTGGTGCTTTGGCAGGCCCAGTTCAGCCGGAGCAATTGCTAAGTCCCTCCTTCTTTTCCAGGAGTACGAGAAGGCACCAACAATTTTCTTGCACACACCAACTGCACGTTCTATGTGGGCATCTTTTACACTTCTCTCTGTAAAGACATTAATTAGTGCTTTTTCGCTTTTACTGAAATTATATAGCCTGCTAAATCCAGTGGTCACAAAAATTCATCCTGAAAGTAGCAAGTGATTTGATCGAAAATACCCCCTCCCTCTCTTTGCTCAGTTACATATGACGCAAGTGCGGGAATGCGAGCCCCACACTCCTCATTGACAATGCAGGGAAGGCTCATTTTTCTGTAAAAAAAATAGTTTTAACACGAAAAACGTTTTTCTCCCAGATGGTAATGTGTTGCCCAAACTGCCCCTATACACCGTCCACCCCTGTATATGTATTGTATAATATAAATATTCAGATTTACCTATGGCAAGGTGAAGTCTGTGGCCAAAGCACTGGAGTCTTCTCCACTCATTCAGCTGGACTGCCTTCACGATGTTTGTTCCGTTGTCAGTTGTTATAGCCACCTGCCTCTCCTCTTCAAGTCTCCAGGAAATCAAGTGCCTCTCTCAGGCCTTGTGCGATTATTTCTCCGGTGTGGTCCTCTGGAAAGTACGATGTTGGTAAGCAGTGGTTGCGCAACTCCCATTCCTCACTGATATAATGGACAGTTATACTTAAATATGGCTCTGTTGTCCGGCTTGACAACAGGTCCGTTGTTGTTGAGAAATAGGCGACGGTTCGTAGCTCCGCTTCCAATTTGCTCTGGTGATACTCATATAGTTTTGGGGTCGTGGTACCGCTAAAGTATTTGCGGCCCGGTAAGACATATCTTGAGTCTGATGTTTTAAGCATCCCCTTGAACCCGTCTTTTTCAACCGTGTATATAGGGACCATGTCCTTGCACAAATGAACCATTCGCTTCCGTTATATTGTTCCACCTCTTATTTTTCTTATCATAAGCCGTGTCGTGAGCAAATGCTCCTTCGGTACTTTTCTGTCCCTTTTGCTTCACGTTTTCACCTGGGCTGAGGAAGATGGCCCTGGATCCAATGACAGTGATGCCAAACACTCTTGATATTCTAAGATGTGTTTTGTTGCAGCAACAATGGCTTCACATAATTTGCATAGAACCGTTTTCTGCTCGATGTCAGATCTTTTAAAACCAAAAAACTTCCAAATGGCAGACACCTCTCCTAAGTTCTTCTCTTGGTCAACGGTTACTGTTTCTGTATTATCCATGTTAATTCTTCTTTCTTATTATGAAATGGCAAATCGCAAAAAAACAACACCTGAGGCTCTCCCAGCTGTTAAACTGATCTACACTATTCCCAGAATACATTTCAGCCATACAAACTCGTAAACTTGTGTGCCACTGACTTTCTAACTAATAAATTAAACATGATATTATTTATTGTTATTTAATCATTGTAACCATGAGTAAGGTAGGCATGCACTTGATAAGGGAGGCTGCTAAGCCAATAAAACATACAGCGGTGATGTAATTACACAGTCGTGTTATTGTGAGACTCACTCCTGAACATTCTCTGATGTGGCAGGTGATTTAATTACTTAATCACCATTGTGAAACCTACTACTGTACATTCTCGAATGTCAGCATCCATCCTACCACGGTTTTGCCGCAGAGCATGTTGCCGACGGTATACCGCAGGTCGCGGTATATCACCCAGCACTACCTGGTACCACATTTTTAGTAACTGCTCTCCTGGAGTTCCACAAATAGCTACATGGGTACTAAAAGGTACCAATAGGTGACGTGGACACACTGCAGACCACTGATTGATCAGGGAGAAACGTCACTGCGTCATCAATACGCAGCACGCATGGAATATCTTGAACAGTGCAAACCACGCGGGAACCACACCCACTACTGGAAATTAGGCTTTTTTATACCTTGAGCAACTGCACCTTTTTTTTTTTAATTCTTCAAACTTTATTGATAGGTAAAATACACAAACATTCAGTATTTTAAAAAAAAACCTGTATTGACATACAAAATACATAAACATTCAATATTAAAAAAAATCAGTTTGTATAACAGTATGTCTTAATTTTAACAATAAATTAAATTGCTTAATAAATAAAATGTTGAGGAAATAAAAAATAATTTAAAAAAATAAATAAATTTTTAAACATGACAAAAATAACATTTTTTTTTTTTTGGGGGGGGGGGGGTCCAGCTTACAGATGGAATTGAACAGAAATGGCTAAATGTTATTGCCAATTTAAAATCAGTGAGTTGTAAATTTCAATTGTTGTCAAGTATATTTAAAATAAGAATCTCAAAAAAATTGAAAAGGCAGGTAATTTGGAAGTGATTCTAAGTTATCATTTTATGTATATGATATTATGCTACACAAATAATCAGTCAAATGATTGCTTACTTTTAAGATGAGAAATTGTTTTCTAAAAAATCAGTATTAAATCTAATAGCTTTGTTAGTGGGATAGCTTTCTTAAAGAAGTTATGAAAAATATCGTAAAATAAACCTAAAAGATGACATAAAAACATATTTTTTATATTTGGGAAGAAAAATAAAGATATTAACTGTGTAGTACTTGAGTACGATCTCAAACAAAAAGTATTTGATTCTGTTGGTAATAATATTGAGAGAACAGATTTTTATTAAAATGTAATCATATATATTACATGTGGGTGTAACAAAGCCTTTAATAGAAGTGTGAGTGCAACTGCTATCATATAACAAGACCCCACATTAGTAAAACACATATGACAGACATGCAAAACATTTAAGCCAGGGGGAATTTCCTAGATAAATTCATTAAATAATAAATGCAAAACAACAGTTTTAAAAATATACGTGGTACTTTATTCATTCAAATTCTGTGCAAAAATCACCTTATAAAGCTTAACGATGTCGGTTGAAGGGGAAAAAAACTACAAGTACAAGAAAATGGACACTGAAAGGTGTCAGAATCCAATGCCTTCAGTTTTGGAAAAGCTCCATCAGTTGTCGTGGTAGTCTGTAGAAGAATAAAACATCATTCAGATTTTAATTAAATTTGTTTTATATATATATACATATACATATACATATACATATATATATATATACATATACATATACATATACATATATATACATATACAGTGTTTCCTCTACACTCATATAGGAGTGGCGGATCGCCACTCCTAAATCCTACCCGCCGCTCCTTCAAATGTCGTTTTTTTTTTGGTTTTTTTTTTTTTTAAATTGCAAATACACCACCACCGCATCACAGCACAGTCCTGCACTGCGTTGGGTGTCGCGAGTGCTGAGGCAGATAACTATCTTGCTCTGTATCTACTCTTTGGGGTAGATAGCACCGCCCCCTCCCACCCCCCAACAGAACTAACTGGTGCCGACGTTAATTAGCTACTCGCATCCAGGCATCAGGTCGGAGAGTCAGAGGAGTGTCGGCTTGAAAATAGCGTGCAACTTACCGGAGAAAAGGTAGACTTATTAGCTTAAGAAAACTTATAATAGATTTTATTAGTTAAATAAACATTCGCAAAATACTGATGGCCAGCTAAGGTTACGTAGCTTAAGTTAATTGGGCCCGGTGCCAACTCAACTCAGTGTCGCTAACGTGAGTAAACTAATTGATAGCATTAAGTGATATACACGCCATGATGTAACTGCTGACTGCATTTTCAGATTAGCTTGTTCAAATATTTTTCAAAGAAGAGAAAGACACCTGATGAGGATGGCGCTAGTCAGGTATCATTAGCCTTTTTACTGACTCAAATTATGATGGTTAGGTAAAAAATTATGTTCACACTTGTAATCAAATGTGACGTGAGTGTAAATTATCTAACGTTAATGTTTTATGTAATCGTATAAGACAAGTAACAGACAGGGAGGAGCAGTGGAACAAAGTGAAGGAGAGCAGAGTACAGGAGGGGGAGTGCCGAGTGAAGGAGCAGGAGAGCAAAGTGATGGTGCAGGAGAGAGAGATGAGAGTAGAGGAGAAAAACATAAAGGGAAACACAGGCTATCAGGCTGGGACCCTAAATGGGTTGAAAAAAATAAATAAAAATTATTGTTTCTATTTGTAGGTGAAGACTGACTTGAGAAACAGGCTGCAGGGGGATCACCTTGCAGCATGTATGCTGCTGAGCATCAATGGGCCACCTCTTGGGGAATTTCCGTACAACAGAGCCTTAGAGCTGTTCTACAAAAAACCAAGAAAAATCCATTGTTCTGAGCCTGGGTGCAAACTTTGCCACTGATTACAGCCCCATCAAGAAATTATTATTTATTGTTTTTATTATTTTATTGTTGAATTTTTGTTATTATTTTTTATTTTTACATTCAGCCTTTAAAAAGCGTCATTTGTTTACGCCGCCACGGCTCCCCGGAGAGCCTGCCCCCGCTGCTGAAAAAAATCCTAGAGGAAACACTGATATATATATATATATATATATATATATATATATATATATATATATATATATATATATATATATATATAGTGCTGGGCATAGATTAATTTTTTTAATCTAGATTAATCTCACTGCAATCCTGTAGTTAATCTAGATTAATCTAGATTAAAATTATAGATTTGAATTTTGCCAAAGACATGCAAAATAATATCTATCTACATAAATGATGAAAATGCATCACAAACTGCTTGAGAAAGCTGTTCTACTATAATATTTGGTAAAGAAAAATAATGTTCCATAAGATTTACTTTGGTGTTTAACTTTTTTTTATTTTGTTACACACAGACATTTAGGAACACAGGTTCTGTCTCCATGTGGAAAAAGCTTTTTCCTGCTAACTGGAATGAACAGCAGAGGGTGCAGCCTCTGATAACATGACCCTAATTGAACTGTGGGCCTACATTAGAGGTCATGAAGAAGACCATTAACAGTCAGCAGCTTTGTGACACGGTTTGAGCCAATCACTCCAGTCTCTGATTCTCCTTTTCCATCAGTCACTCAGGCAGACCAGCTTCCGCCTTTGTTCACGCCTCTGCGTAATTCGACCAGGTATACATCCGCGCTTAAACAACAAAGTGAAATTGGTGCCTTGCTCACTGTATAGACCCAACTTAGTGAATAGTTTATTCATGCAATAATTTCCTTATCGCGCGATAAGAATCCCGCGTTAACGCAGCACGTTAACGCCGTTAACGGCCCAGCATTAATATATATATATATATATATATATATATATATATATACACACACACATAAAAGGTATCGATGTTATTATTTACACATCACATCTTTGGCTGTGTCCATCTAAGGTTTTTCTTTAGCAGCAAAGTGGTGGCAAGGTGCTGTGGAGCTCTTAGCGCCTTTTTTTTTAAAAAACGTGCTTCACGTTGGTGTTATTTCAATAACACGATATCTTCGTATTAGCATTATTTATTAAGCTACCACGACACTGCATTGAACACACTGGGGAAACCTTACAATGTTGACAGGTTAACAAGATTTTCTGCTGAGGAAAAACGCTAGGTGGACAGTAATGCCAGCCTTTGATAAAGTATATTGCATGTTGATTAGCAAGGCTTGCAAGGTTGCTCGAAAGGGTTTAGGATTACCAGTGAACAAGTCTAATTTTGGTAAATTATTAAAATACACAAAAATTATTAGATTTTTGTGGGCACAACACATTTTGATTCTGTTAGAATCCCATGTTAACACGTCTCAAAAAAAATATCCAGTGATTTAAGGCAGTCTCTCTCCCAATGTTAAGCAAATGGAGAAAAGTCTTTCTGGGCCAGTGTGCAACACGTGGCGCTGTAGTTCCACTTTCGGCCACTATGTAAATTTTGCGTCAGAGGGTGATGCACTTCCTGGGGGCCTGCTGGAAACACACCATCGAGAGGGAGAAGTGGTCTGCCATCTTCAGCTCTCATGCGCCAGTGAGCAGCTCTCACAGGAATGAACGAGGCCCCACCCCCACGGTTGTATCCAGATTTATAATAGATCCATGCTTCAGCTGGACCCTACTCTATTGTAGCGGCTGCAGATTTGAATTTTTTCTTTCCCAAAATGGCAACCAGAATGATCACACCGTGGTCGCTCGAGGAAGCAAAACGTTGTATATTTAAAATTGTCAGCTGCTGCCTGAATTTTGTGTTTTCCTTGTTATAAACAAACTGTGGCTAATTTGTTTCAACAATAAATTGTTTCGTTTTAAAAAATCAGAATGAAGGAAAGATGTAGCAAATGACATGGTTGATGCTAAGAGGCACTGATGAGCCAAAAGCACACTTATGTAATATTAATGCTGTTTATGTGGATTATGGGTTATTATGGGTTGTGTGAAAAAGTAGGTACTAAGAAGATATAAACAAACATTTTAGAAAAAAGCATTTTGTTTGCATAAAAAAGAATTTAATCTTTAGCTTCAACCTGTGAAAAATGAGTGCAAAAACAAGTGTAGGGTTTATAATGTTGTTTATTTTATGTACTTTATTAATCCCCACTGGGAAATTAAATTTTTCACTGTTGTCATTTACACACAAGCCCACACAAACGGTAGCTCTAATGCACTAAATGGAGAGATGTCAGAGGGAGGGGGCTGCCCATGGACAGGCACCCCAAGCAGTTGGTGGTTCAGTGCCTTGCTCAAGGGCACCACAGCAGTGACCAGGAGGTCAACTGGCACCTCTTCAGCTACAAGTTCATGTGCCATACTTTGTCTGGATAGGGACTTGAACTGGCAACCCTTCAGTTCTCAAGCCAAGTCCCTGGCCAAGCCAAGCTCATTGACTGAGCTACTGAACATAAAGCTCATTGTTAATCAGAGATACTTTTTCCTAAAATAGAATGCAGATATAACATGATGTTTTGTCTTTCAGATTGCTCAGAAATATGACCCACAAAAGGAGGAGGAGCTCCGCTTCTGGATTGAGGAGGTAACAGGGATGTCTATTGGAGAGAACTTTCAGAAAGGCTTAAAGGACGGTGTCATCCTCTGCGAGTAAGTCCAACATTTGTGAAGGCAAAACATGTTCTAAAATCTTTCCTCCAAATGTAATAGATGACATCATATCCTGATACATGCTGTTCTCCTTCCTGTCTCAGGCTGATCAATAAGCTGCAGCCTGGTTCAGTAAAGAAAATCAACCTGTCACAGCTCAACTGGCACAAGGTAAGAGTCGCTTTCATGCAGAAACTAAACACGTGTTAGCTGCATCTCCTTTAAGAGCAGTTAAAGCCTGTTGACTGTGTGACTCTGAGGAGAAGTGGACTCATTAATGAGGCTTCTTCTGGGTTTTGTTGGTGTTCTTTCTCAGCCACCATCACTCCTTTTTTCTTTTTTCCATTGCAGCTGGAAAACCTTGGGAATTTCATCAAAGCTATCCTGGCCTATGGCCTAAAGCCCAATGACATCTTTGAGGCCAATGACCTGTTTGAAAATGGGAACATGACTCAAGTCCAGACCACACTGCTCGCTCTGGCCAGCATGGTGAGTGAGCAGTCAGTACATACTGCTGACCAACACATTTTCTGTTGCATAGTTATTGGTTTTTTTTAATACTTTATTTTTATGGAAATGCCCAAATATACAACAGAACATGTTGAAGCAGTCAGTTGGTCACCTATACATTCATTTCGTTACAGCACTAATAGAGATACATGTCAGATATTATACAATAATGGCTCAGACATCAGCTTGTGAGGTCAAAAACACAATCCATTTTTCCCAGTATTGCAAAAATTTATCCACCCGGAGATTTAGCGAGAAAGTCATTCTCTCCATATTCTGTATAGTTTTCACAATATCTATCCAGTCAGTCACTGCGGGAGGAACTGCCTGCAGCCACTTTCGTGTTACAGCTTTCTTGCTGGCCGCTAGTAGTATCTTTAACAGATACCTGTCTTGCACTAATGGGTAAGCTGCGATATTTCACAGATAGATTGCAGGAAAGGAGAAGTCAATTCCAACACCAAAAATCTTCTGTATCACCCGTGTCACCCCCTGCCAGTATGACTGAATGACTGGGCACCCCCAAAATATATGGAAATGGCCTGCCAACTGTTCTCCACAGTTCCTCCAGCACAGACCCCCTCCCATCTCCCCCATCTGCACACTTTTTAGCTTAGGCGTTATAAAATATCTCATCAAATTTCAAACAAAATTCTCTCCAGAGACCTGAGCTGGTGGAGGTAGACTGCACAGAGCACATATACAACCAGTCCTCCTCTGTGATGACAAGTCCACATTCCTTTTCCCATTTTGATTGAATCTTATTTGTTGAGTGTTTCTTTTTGGATTGAATACATGAATTTTGACACAAGTTTCCTATAACCCTTATTTTTGTCTACAAATATGTCAATCAGATGGGTTTTGCTTGCATAGTTATTGTTAAACAAATCCAATGCACACCAGCCCTGTGAGCAGCATGTCCTCTCTTTCAGGCAAAGACCAAAGGTATGGACACAAAGATCGATATAGGGGTGAAATATGCAGACAAACAGGCTCGACATTTTGATGATGAGAAGATCAAGGCTGGTCAATGTGTCATTGGACTGCAGGTAACTATAAGTGCTGAGTAAGTGTTTGTGTAGACCACAGCACATGGACTCCTCTCTGTAGTCTGATGTCACTTACAGCCTATGTTTCGTGTGGAGCTTTGTTTATTTTACTTCAGTAGCAGCTGAACAGGAGGACAAATGTCAAAACTGTCCAATCTGCAGTTACCTGTCAATCAGTGGAACCTCCTGTTTACTCCTGTTTACTCCTATTGGTTCATTAGTAAAAAGTCAGAACTAAAATGCAACAATGCATCATGTTTTCCTCTGGTCCAAAGCAAATGAACTCAACTACATGTGTGAAAGCAGCCCGAAGGTTAAACAAGTTAGTGTGATATGTGACAGGATTTTGCTGGTCTTCTGTCCTCAGATGGGGACAAACAAGTGTGCGAGTCAGGCTGGAATGACTGCTTATGGGACCAGAAGACATCTGTATGATCCAAAGACCCAGACTGACAAACCCTATGACCAGACCACCATCAGCCTGCAGATGGGAACCAACAAAGGAGCCAGCCAGGTACAAAGCTCCTCAGAGGTCAAAATGATTAAATCCTTCATATGACAACAATCATTTTCTGTGCAATCAAAGCCTCATGAAGCTCAGGGACACAGTTCCATGCTCACAGCAGTATTTAGACAGGCTCATTTCATGCTGCCTGAATCATGAAATACGGCAGCACTGTCAGTTCCTGTGCCAAGTATAAACCTGATGTCACCTGGTAACTCTGCTGTATTTGGAGCACACAACTTTATGCATGCTGATAACTGAACATGGATACAGAAATATATCCCATCACTTCCTGCTATGTGTTGTGGACACACTGGTGCCAGATATGGATATTTCTATTAAAACCTGCAGGTGATGTAAACAGATTCTCCCGCCAGTCTGACTTCTCAGGGTGCCTCCTGCATGACTCCTCATGGTGGCCCTAAACAAATGACTAGGAGACAGCGGCCATGCTACTGTATAGTCACCTCCGCAGCAGAGGGACGAGCCCAGAGGACAGGAGGAATGACTGATGTCTCTGCACTGCATTCTTTTTAAACTTCACTCAGGATTGTAATGTCAGAAATATGATTTATTTGATTAGAGTTTTAGATTTGTCTCCAGAGAGACATTATGAAGTTCAAACAGTTACTTTTCTGTTGTAAACATCACTGTTGCTGCTCTACATTTAGACAACATTTAGCTTTTTAAAATATTCACTTCTCATCCTGTTCTGAATTTATTCCTCTTTTTTTAAATCAATTTTTTTAATACGCACTCGTTTAATGATGAAAAGGAACCGATAAGAGTATCAATAAAGAAGCTAACTGATGAGGAGTATTGATTAGAGTAGTGGTACAGACAAATTCCAAACTATATTCATCACTGTCCCGGATCTTATCATGGAGAAAACAGCTAACACTTCAACAGCTGTATGTCAGCATACAATCAGTACATTTTGTGTGTGTGTGTGTGTGTGTGTGTGTTATTAAGGCACTGAGCTGAGGCTCTGTACACTGATTGTGCCTCCATGCCAGTGATAGTTGTAGCCAGGGCGATTTATGTTTTGGATCGTCTGTCTGTCTGTTCCATTCTCATTAACGTAATGTCTTAAGGACGCCTTTAGGAATTTCTTCAAATTTAGTACAAACCACCAGTTGGACTTAAAGATGAACTGATAAGAATTTAGTGGTCAAATATCAAAGATCACTCTGACCTCATGAAACATGTTTTGACCATAACTCAAGAATTCGTTCACAAAAATTTCACACAAATTACTAACAGGATAAAATTGTGAAGTGATGACATTTTATATCCAAGAGCTCAAGGTTCAGCTATGACAACATAATATTCTTCAAAAACCTTGGCCATAACTCAGCATCTCAGGAGCAAAGGGGAGACATTTGGTCAGATACTGAATCACTGACTCTAATCTGTAAACTGTGCTGACTGTAGAGATCTGCTGTGCTGCTGGAGGGAAGATGTGCGTGAAGCATCATGTTTTCACTGACATGGATGCAGGCTGTAAGTGCAACTTGTCTGGTGCGCGGAGGTGTGAAACAGCATGGTGGTAATTCTAGTTTTGTATATTGTATCCTCTCAGTTAAAATTCTGTGAACTGACACCACAGTGCAGCGAAATAAAAACAGAATTCCCGATTTTTTTCTTGTAGATGGTCTTGCTTTGTATGAAGTATCGCAGAAATGCTGTATGGTCATACCATAGTTTTTGTGGGCAGTGTAACATGATAGTATTGTATTGAGAGTTACTCTGTGGTTCCCACAGCTAATGTGGATTATTCTCTGCAAAATCGGCCCTGTATTAACATAAGCAAGGATCTGTGTTGATGGTAGTGTGTTTCAGAGACATTAAATGCTTTGTAGAAGTCCATTTCAAGTAACAAAGCTATAAATATAAAGGCCTCTCAGACCCCTAAACACTGCCCAGCAATGCATTTTATAGTCCGTAATCAACAAGGGCGGCACGGTGGTTTCGTGGTTAGCACTGTTGCCTCACAGTAAGAGGGTCCCTGGTGGAACGGAGTTCGGTCCGTGGGCAGGGGCCACCGGGGGCCCTGGGGGCGGGGGAGTTTGCATGTTCTCCCTGTGTCTGCGTGGGTTCTCTCCGGGGTCTCTGGCTTCCTCCTACATTCCAAACATTCATGCAGGTCAGGTTGATTAGTGACTCTAAATTGCCCTTAGGTGTGACTGTGTGTGTGAAATGTTGTCTGTCTATACCTGTCGGCCCTGCGATAGTCTGGCGACCTGCCCCCCCGCCCCCGCAACGCTTGTGAGGACAAGTGGTTATGGAAAATGAATGAATGAATGAATAATCTACGAGGAGTGTGCTCTTGCTTGCCTTTGGATGGACACTGCAGTGACTTGCAGGATTATGTTGTGTGTGCAACACAACTACATGCAGCCAAAGTTGAGCCAGTTTGAAAGGTTTGGCTGACAGCCCTGCGTTTCTTAGCCAGAGCACTCTTTATCCGGCTTCACTGGACCGGCCTCATTCAGACGAATTAGACTGGTTTTTTTCTCACTGAGCCAGAGTCACTCTGAACACGGTATAACAGGGTGCTGTGAAATATTTTAATGTCATTTTTAAAGCTGTGAGCATCACAAACTAAATTCCATGAGTGTGCAGAGAGCAGAAATAGACAGACCAGACAGGTCAGATCAGACAGATGTATAGAAACCTGGATACATAAAACCCAAATTGGTTCAATAGAGGGATACCAGGAGAGTAAAGTGGAGAAATGTTGTTACCATTTACAAGGTGTCATGTTGCAATGATGATTTACGATGTTAAAATGACCGCTTAAATTAACTTTCGACATTTTGCGATGATGATGTACGACATTACCAAACCAACAACCAGCATGCACGTTCTGCACCTGCATGAGAGGAGACACCCCTCCATACCAGCAGAGGGCGGTCATCTGTCATCATCATTCAAAACAGAAACTGGAAAACTGTCTTCACACTAGTAAGGGAGTTAGCACATTGACAACATAATGTGACGAAAGAACAAAGCAGATTTACCAGCAACACAAACCATCACAAAATGTTTCTGTTAACAGCTCAATGGCAGAAGAAAAGCAATCTTACCTAATAAAATAAGTTTGTTTTGATATCCCTCCATTTGTTTACATTTTTCACTTCTGTTTCTCATCTTCTGTGCTGAGCTGAATGGCCAATCAGAGTGATCTCATTCACTGACTGGCTCCACGGCCACCACTGCCAATTCCACATGCCGAATTGGCAGAAAAAAAGCTGATGAGGATCATCAGTGCAGGACACAACATAGGGACGAGGACCGCATACACTCGCCTTCAGCCCACCATGGGCGAATGGCTGACCATATGTTTGGTGTGTCACAGCCTTGACACTGACTCCTTAAATTGTAAAGAAAAAAAAAGTCTTAAGGCGCACCGTGAAATAGTGAGATTACTCCCCCGCCCACATTGCATTTAATCATTGATTTACCTTGAATGATATGAATGACACATAATTCAATACTCATGAAGTCAAGTCAGGGCAATGTTATTCCTCAGAGTCACAAACTATAAATTTGTCTCGAGCATTAACAATCTGTAAAACCATACAGCACCGACTGAGGTGTTGTATTCTTCCAATATGTGTTAGCTATTTTTATATCCTCTATGTATTCATCATTAGCACCTCCAGTGGGAACTTTGTTTGAATGTATTTATCTACAAGAATTGGTTCTTTTAGAACAGAGCATTCAGTACACTGATGTGTATGTGTCCTGCCTTCATCATGTGGTAATGTCTCTGCTGCTCTGTGGTTTCGTGCAGGCGGGCATGTCGGCCCCTGGTACCCGCAGAGACATCTATGACCAGAAGGTGGTGCAGCCACCGCTGGACAGCTCCACCATCTCCCTCCAGATGGGCACCAATAAGGTGGCATCTCAGCGGGGTATGAGCGTGTACGGTCTGGGTCGACAGGTCTACGACCCCAAGTACTGTGCCCCCCCAACAGAGCCGGTTATCCACGCCAATGGCAGCCAGGGGACCGGCACCAATGGCTCCGAGATCAGTGACAGTGACTATCAGGCCGAGTTCCAGGAGGACGAGTACCACGGAGGTTACCATGACGACTACAGCTCCCATTACAATGATCAGAGCATTGACTATTAGTGGGGAGCTCCACCTCCAGATCAGTATTAACTAGTATATTTTATCAACTACACAACAGAGCAAGTCTTTTGCTATCCTCACTAGTCTTTTTCTTCTTTTGGAGTATACGGTGCAGTGTTGTGTTGAGTGCTTCCCCTCTTCACCTAGACTTTCTGATCTGAGCAGCAAATGTTGTAACAAGCTGTAGTGGAATAGATTAATGATATACACAGATACATGAAAATGTTTTAAGCCTAAGAATATTCTTTTTAATACCCACTTTTTAAAAGATATCTGAGTGAAGGGCACTGAAGAAGTGATACCTTAGTGTAGCATCAGGTGAAACTGCAGCATTCCATGTTTGCATTCCTGGACTGAAACTGGCCTGATAATCCATGTGAAAAGAATTCAACAATAGGCTGATTAATGTGCCTTATCTTCCTCTGTGTTCTGTCTGTATGACCCTGCCGCAGTCTTTCATACTGTCAGTCCTTTTGTTTTGTTTTTTTACTACATTTTATCACTAGATAGTTTTTTTTTTTTTAATGATGAGCATGGTGGCTGTTCAGATATTGCAGATGACCAAAACCATGCTGACTCTATTTTACAGACACACTTCGTTGTTCCATTACATGACCTATATTTTCATAGTATTTCCCATTTATCCCCAGGCTGTATTTATTGCAATATCTCTCATTGTAAAACATTCCACTGTTATATGGTTTGTAAGGAAAATGATATGTTATAAATAAATTCTTAAATTCTTCAGTTCTGGGAGCCTATCTGCAAACTATTGTAACAAACACATCAAGTTCAAGAAGAAGGTACAATGACTGACTAATTTACACTGTATATGTGCAGGTGGAGAGGGTGTTTGGAGAAGGCCGATTGTGTAGATATGATCGTGGCTGATGCCTCAATTGCGCTTTCTCTGTGCAAACAGTTGTGTTCACTGCAACTATTTTACACATAAAATCAAATGAGAAAAAAGGTGGCACTTGGTGATGAATGAACAGTATCAGAAGCTCCACAGCTGACTGTCAGCAGCACACAGCTGCAATGCATTAACAGGTGAGACACAGCACCAAAGCAAAGGGCTGTGTGACGACAAAGTAAAGAAGTAAAAATACTCTCAATACAGCATCCATTTAGACTTACAATTACTTTTTCAGGTGGGCCTTTTTCAGAGTGGCTAAAACTCATGTTGTTGTCAACCCGTCTAAACAGCAGTGGATGCTGAGCCGTGGAGTGCGTGCTCTGTCTGTTTCTGCAAACAACCCAGGTAGAATAAAGTCACCAATTAGAATATTACTTGAGTAAAAGTCTTAAAGTATCTGATATTACTGAATAATCAAAAGTATTTTTTATATTAAATGTAATTAAGTAATGAAAGTAAAAGTACAAGTAAATGTTGGTAATGTAAAGCAAATGTTACAAATTCTTAAATGTATTTATTCCTAACATACACTACCCTGAAAATGCAGCGTACATTACACTTTTTTTTACAACTTAAAAGACTGAAGGACCCTTCACCCCCCCTCTCTATTATGTAGTGAGTAATTAAAATGCTTAGGGGAAAGTATGTAGATACCCCTCCAAATTCTTAGTACTATATTAATGTATTATTACTTTGTTACATTACACCTCAGCTTTTAGGAGTCTGCCAAAGGACAAAAGTTAAAGTAGATCTAAAAAAAAAAGGTTTTTAAAAAGTTTTTTGTTGCAATTTATACTCTAATACTGCCATCTAGTGGGCTTTTGGAGAACACATCACATTATTTGCAACAAACAGATAGCATGATTACCATTTATAAGCAGTAGCCAGAAAAAGATGCACATGTTAATAATCTCACCCTTTAATTTAATGTCTTAAACCCAATTCAGTTAATATTTCTTAACTTCAATCCATATCAGATAGGCTGAGTGGGAAATTGTTTTCTCTCTTGCAATGATTGTTAGGGTTTCCCCCCATAAACTGGTGAAGTAGTGCCAGTCAAAAAGTGAACATTTTATTTGTTAGTATTTCCTGAAGCTGGCTGTCCTGGGACTCTGTTCATACTAACTGAGGCTGGATGTGGATTGACTGAATCTGAGTTTAAACTGATTAATAATCCAAAGTCCTCTACTGACAAACTGAAGCATATAGCTGCACCTGTATCTTACAGATAACAGTACTATTCCCCCAGATGTCCTTTTATAGGCCTACATTTTCAAATATAAAACTAGTATGGCCTGGCTAAATACTTGATGGTTATTAGACAAATGTGCATCCATATTACAGAATGCACAACAGTTTAATTTCAATATCTAATCAATAGTCAATGTCAATCTGTAGCTTTCCATTTCACATAAGTCCAGAGATGTATAACTAAATGTAACTGTTGGACATGAGGACCCAGGACCAGTTCAGCCAGTCAGGGAGACAGCACCTGAACTGTTATGGAGCTGAATGAACTTGTTTATGGAGCACAGGTGAGTCCGTCTCATTCCTGACCTGTGAGCACTCCTGTGTACATGCTTCTCAGGTGAGACAAACAAACTGTGTTTCAAGCAGAACTTTTTTATTGTTAAGGTAATGTAGGAGTGCAAATGCACCTGAGACAGATTTTTATTGAAATATTGAATTTGTTGTATGTTTTTTATCACAAATTGATTTAATTATAAAATGTGGGTCCAATTTATTGTTTCAGTTTGTAAAGGGTCCGAACAGTCCAGGACTGGTGGCAGTGGCAAGGTATGACAGTACCTTTAATGAAAAACTGTGTTTGCCTGTGTTAGATTAATATTACCATTGGATGGGATGGGACAGGACAGGACAGGATTGGATAGGATTAATTTTATTAATATCCAAAGAGGGAATTCATTTGCTGCCATGGTCAACATACAATAACAAGACATATGACAAGTGTAGTACAACATACATCAATAAATATGTGGTAAAAAGACGAAATAGGCGGAGGCGGTGACAAAAAGTTGCAGTCAAACCAGACAGATTTCACTTTCAGACTTCAGGCTTCAGTTTTGAGAACATGTATTATGTAATACCTGCAGTATGCAGTATCTGTATCATGTAGTACCTGCAGTATGCAGTATCTGTACTGTGTAGTATCTGCAGTTTGCAGAATTTGTACTATGTAATACCTGCAGTATGCAGTATATATACTATGTAGTACCTGCAGTTTGCAGTATTTGTACTATGTAGTACCTGTTGTATGTAGTATTTGTAATATATGGTATCTGCAGTATGCAGTATCTGCAGTAATTAATGTCTGCAGAATGAAGTACCTGCAGTATGTAATTCCTAAAGTATGCAGTGCTTGTGCTGCAGAACCTATAGTACGTAGTATCTGCAGTATGCAGTATCTGTTGTATGTAGTACTTGAGTATGCAGTACCTGCAGTATGTAGTCTGAGAAGAAGCCTGAAAAGTAGATTAGGACAGAATTCACCAGGGCCAGAGTTGGACACATTTTCAGCTTGGGAGTATCATGGCTCAGCCCACTTTAGTTCACAAGCTAACCCCAAACCTGACCCACACAGTTTTTTTAAAGCATCTTTATGTCAAGTCAGTTATAGCATCAAATCATCAAGTTTGGTAACGCCTTACAATAAGGAACACAAAAAATGAGTAGTAACTGAGGTATGAATCATTAGTTAATGGTCAGTTTTTGAGTAACTCCCAATCAAATGTCACACAGTTGCTAATCATTACTTAATAGGGTACTAATGAGGAACGAATGAGGAACTAACCATAATAAGGTACACGAAAAATGAGTAGTTACTGAGGAACTAATCGGGAACAAATGAGGAACTAATCATTAGTTAAAGGTCAGTTCTTGAGTAACTCCCAATCAAATGTCATACAGTAACTAATCATTAGTTACCTCATTAATTGATAATGACTAAGGGTACTGATGAGGAACAAATGAGGAGCTAACTGTTCCTGTATGTATTTAAAATGTAATACTTTTGCTATGGGAATGATAAGTGATTATTATTAGGTTTAGCCGTGACTTAAGGTGTCTTTGGTTTGAACATGATTGTGATATTCGGGATGTAACAGATTTAACAAATGAGTAACATATATAAGATTTATTTTAAATGTTGGGCTTCTATAGGTTCCGGATAGATAACTTCCTGTATAAAGCAAGGGTAGCCATTTTGTTTGCTGCTGAGGGCAGATGAGGTTTGCTCATCAGTCGTCCTTTCCGCTGCTCACTTTTTGTGGTATTACCAGTAAGTATGTTTTATTTGAGAAGCTGAGGAGTAAATGTATAGTTATATTTGTCATTTTGTGCTATGTTTGTTAAATTTATATTTGTATACTTACCTGTGTTACTACTTGTGTTTATTTCAGTTTTACCTTCTCTTCAATAAATCCTGCCATGTACAAAAGACAGGCTGGTCACTGGTTGAGATCTTGGGGAAATTAGTTTCCTTGCTTGCTGTTTCAGATGCAATCAGTACAAATTTTTTATTTGAGAATGTTGCACAGCAGAACTAAAATGTAAATTAATAAATTGCTCTCGATCTCTTCATATGTAAGGGTGCTTTTTGATAGACCTCAGGAAAGATGATGATGTGATATTGCTTTGATGGTGAGCTACCCACGACACCTGGAGTCCCCTCCTTCCACAATGTGTAGTAGGATTAACTGAACTTTGGATAAACTGAATGACCAGAACTTTGAAGGAGCTAAACTTTAAGAGATGTGAAATCATTGAACTCTGGACACACATTGAACTAAAAGGTCAATATTTTAGTTTTGTTTTTTAAATTTATTTTAGAATGACTGGGTTCTGAATCTGAACAGAATCTACTGTCTTATGTGCCTCTCTAGTCCACTTGTTTATTTATATTTATATATAAAATTTAGCTAATCCAATTTTTGTTGACATAATCCTTCCAGTAATGACTGGAAGGACCCATCATGTGTTAATGTAGAAGGATAATATTTACCAGTGAATAAGGGTGTAGCTCCTTTTAAGTCTGACAAAAAGCATAATGAAGGTGTTAGTTAAGTAATGTAATATATTACTCATTAACTACTCAGTATGGTGCTTCACTTTACTTCAGGGGACACAAAATGGGTAACTAATAGTCAAGTAATAATCAAGTAATCATCCAGTACTCTTTAACTACTTGGTATAATGCTACACTTTACTTTATGGGACACAAAAAGGGTAACTAATGGTCAAAACATAATGAAGTAATGATTAAGTACTTATTAACTACTCATTATGACACTAGACTTTACTTTAGGGGTCGCAAAAAGGTAACTAATGGTCAAGTAATAATAAAGTAATGATTCAGTACTCATTAACTACTTAGTATGATGCAACACTTTACTTCAGGGGACACAAAAAGGGTAAATAATGGTCAAGTAATGATTAAGTAATGATTCAGTACTCATTAACTACTTAGTATGATGCAACACTTTACTTCAGGGGACATGATATGGGTAACTAATGGTCAAGTAATAATTAAGTAATAATTCAATACTCATTAACTACTCATGTAATGTAATCCTACACAAAAAACGAAAACTAATGGCCAGGTAATAATTAAGTAACGTTTCAGTACTCAGTAACCATGTAGACTTAGAGCAAAAAAGGGAATGTTGAGGTAGTTATGATTGAGTTGTAATTTGTTGTGTTGGTTTTGTTTTTTACTTTTTAGTTTTTTGTGGAACATTTGAGGTTTGTCAAACTTTAACATCAATGCAAACAGCTAGGTAAAGAGGATGAACATCATCTCCAGACCACATCTGGGGAAATGCTGATGTGGACATGGAAGGACTAAACACTGGCTGTGGTTCTGGATCGTCTTGGGATTCCAAATTCCTTTCTCTGCCATGCTGTTCCGTGCACCTGGCTGGTGCTTGGAGCTCAGGAGTAACTTCTACTCTCGGGCCACTGGGATCCCAAATAGGATCACTGCCCCCTCCATGTATTTATTGTTGCTAATTTTTTCATTATTTATAAGTGTTACTTATTGGGCTTCTTTGTTTCACAATATGCAGGAGCTGACAGGATTACATTTCACCCTCTGGGAGACCTTATACCCATTTTGGGACCTAGGTGTTTCAGAGAAATATTTTTAAAGGGGTCACAGAGGATTAATGTTATCATGGATTGAATCCTTCCTGCCCGCTCTGGCGTTCTTGGCTCATGGCTTGTGCTTAGTAATGGCTCTACCTCGCTCTCACTGGCAGCAGCAAACTTGTTGAGGAAACTGCTGCTGCTGAGGGGTTGTAACATGCTATTTGCAAAGAACTTACTCGTATCGTATACGTCACCACATAGTTCACTGACTTGATTCATAAACTTAGTGGTTTGCAGGCCACGTTATGTAATGTGTTTTGTTTTGCACATCTGGCCTCTTGGTCTTACATTGCTGGCTTACCTGTGTCATCATCTCCACCTGGAGCTTTCTCACTGATGTTGCGATCATTGTCAAGCTGCAAGCTTGTTTAAATTGAAAACTTGCTAATCTTGTCACATTTGGCTGCGTCAGTTTGTAGAGCATTCTGGTTTTTAATCTGGCTTTTTAAGTGCAGCCTTTGCTCTTTTTATTGTCCATCTTGTAGGCTTCTTTTTATGTCTCACATGTTACTTGTCTTTTACCACCTACAGCCCTCACTGCAGGGACTTTCTTAGGGGGGAGCAATCAACCAAAGTCAAGTATTAAACATAGTTATGCCATTGGTGAGGTGACCCATTGTAACCTCTAGGGCTCCTGTGAATGCAGCCCGCATGATCTATTTACTGTCATTGTACAGTGGCCCTCGCAGCCCCACAACCAGCATGGCAAACCAGGACTTTTTCTGGCTCTCCAGATAAGCCACCCTGGGTCTGGTATTCACCACTTAAAGCTGATTTTAGAGTTTTCACTGTCTATATGCAAAGTGAACTGTATCTTCATGTAGGATATGATTACAGCATGAGAACCACATGAACTGTATGTCTGAAGGGAGGTGCCATCCATCCTGACTGTGACTCCTGTTCCTGGCATCACTCTGCATATTCACATGACCATGAAAGGAGGTAGCACAGTGAAAGAGGGAGGAGGAGCCTTCCCACGCTGAGGAGCACAGTTCATAGCTCCAAACACTTCATGTTTTTGTCTTAGCACTGAGCAAAGCTGGACAAATCACAAAGCCATTATTCTCTACTTACTACTGTTCACGGTACTCACAGTCATTATGAGAGGCATGAAGTGGGTCATGGACAAAGTCACAATGACAGAAAATCAGTAACAAATGGTAAAAATCCCATTAGAGACAGCATTAAGGTCCCATAACACTCTTCCTTTGTATCTCTCTTTCATTTCATCCCCCACAGCCAATGTCATCTGGGAAGTCTGAAGCATGGATTTAGGCAGCTCTGCTGGGTCCAGCTCTCCTGTCAGCTGCTGCCAGCTGGCTGATCCATGTCTTTAGTTTGTGTGTTGCTTGGTGCAAGTCACCAGGTTTCTAAAGAATGCAGCAGTGTTTCCTGCAGTCAGACAGTCCACAGTGAACCTAGAGCTGCCTTGTTTCCCTCCCAACCCTATCTGACAGAAATCACATTTGTTTATTAATACTGTATAATGCATTCATAATAACATTGTGATGACATGTATCGATTGTTGCTTGGATGATGTTTAGAGGCAACATTTCTTTTCATTAATGTTACTCTACATTACTGTACCATGATGGATTCACAGGGAGGTGGTCTAGACATAGAAGAGGAAAATAAATCCATCATAAGAACCAAATATGAAATCTACCTTGGTATCTAAAACTATGAACTGTGTCTGACACTTTTTACATTTACTGTATAGTCAGCCCGTTCATTTAACGAACTCAACAGCGCTGTCTTGTCAGTGCCTTTTACCTAAGTGCATGTGAGCAAAAAAACCTCCAGATTGAGCAAACAAAACTCTATTCTGTGCTCAACAAATGACTTTGCATGTTTGCTATGATGGTAAACTGATACTTGTATAGCGCTTTTCTAGTCTTTTGACCACTCAAAGTGCTCTCACACTACATTGTCACATTCACACACAGGTAGGTACAAGGTGCCACCTGCTACTCAGTAATCATTCACACGCACTCACACTCTGATGACGCAGCATTGGGAGCGATAGAGTGGTGAAGTTATGAGTCTTAAAACATGGAAGTCTGTTAGCCTCTTAGCACTCCCGGATCCCTCGTCCAAAAGTCTATGGGTTTTTTGAATGGGTTTTCGGTAAAATGCCCTAAATAAGATCTGTGGTTAACATAAAATACTTCAGCTTAAACCCGATTTTTTAACTTTTAAGGTTTTACTCATCTTAAAAAACTCATTAAACCCACTTGTCTGCCGTTTAGCTTTACAGACTCACACTTGAACTTGTACATTTATCTGTTTAGAATATTTTTTGATCATGTTTTAACATGTTCTTAAAGTCTTTGTAGTGGTGACATTTAATACCTGCGACCGCAATGTAGTTCGTGAAAAGCTTAACAAAAGCTTTTTGCTTCTGGCTTCTTAATTTACGCTTCAAAACACACAAAAGTGGTGTTCATCTGTGAAGATTATCACGCTGAACAAAACGTCTAGGTCTCATAAACTTGTATTTGTCACAGAGTTTATTTTTGGCGATAACCAAAAATCCCATTCAAAAATCCCGTAAGATTTTTAATGAGGGAACCAGTGCGATGCTTACTTCCTGGTTGGCCTACAAAAATACAATATCTCTTAACCATTCTATTTGGGGTTCAGTATCTTGCCCAAGGCTATTTCGATATGTTGCCCAGAGGAGCCAGGGATCAAACCACTGACCTTCCAATTATAGGACGACCCGCTCTACCTCTGAGCCACAGCTGCCCCATGATGATTAAAATGAACGTGCAATAATTACTCCTTTCACTCAATTTCACTGTGTGCCTTTTCACAAACTGTGCACTGCTGCTCTGTGCACTAGCAGTCCGCAGCATCCTCGCTCAAAGCGTGTCTCTCTCTCTCAATCTGCCCTCTGTGTGTGTGCTCAATTTACCAGTCGTTTGCTCAAACTGTGCCACGGGTATTACGATTGTGCCACAAAATTAACCAATCAGAAAACTCAGGGGCGGGTAAATTCTGATAAGCTGCTTTGGCTTGCAGGTTGCAGCATTGTGGCCAACATCCAATGATGAAGAAGGAGGAAAGGTAATGAAATTCAACTGTAACTGGATGAAAACACATTTTCGGTCAGTATTTCACCATAAATGTTATTATCATCTACTGATATTACATTATAGTGCTGCTGTGTTACATTTTTTGGATTAGCATTAACATTACACCTCCATGTATCTTGAGACACCGGCCGTTGGCTGACTATTTTCACTCATATCCCTCTTTAGCAATCCTGGCTGCTGCTAACTACAGTATTGGACGATACAGTAAAAGACAGCAAAAGTTTCAATCGTGAAGGTCTTAAGATCATACAGACAGTATTTTAACTGGATCGTATTAATTTCGTAGGACAAGTTCGTAAAAGTATAAAAAAAATTATTTCCTGCTGCCACTAGGTGGTGCTTTTACAACTAGCGAAAATTGTCATACAGATATGTTCAGGGCAGGACCCTTATCAAACCTTTGAAGCTTCAGGCAGGTGGACAATGTTCACCAAAGTTACAACAATTTCCTGTTTTATGGCGATACATCAAAATTGTAGGCCGCACCATGGAGAAAACGTTAAACTTTTGGGCAGACATTTGATAAGTTTTTAATCACAAAGGGACTAGGATTGGACACACCAAATTTGAAGTCAATCAGATTAATCCTGACAGGATTAGGACAAGTTTGCAAAAGTCCTGGGCCCGAGATTGCTAAAAATGAGCACGAAATTGAAAATGGCTGATTTCCTGTTGGGTTTGGGGGATGGGTCCAAGAGGCTTTTTTTTGTGTGTCTGGGCCTGATACATAAGTGTACCGAATTTCGTAATTGTAGGTGAAAATGGGCATTGGGGCTACAGGTTAGGGGGCACTGTGAAGCCATTTTGTAACGCCCCTTTACCAAACCACCAAAATACGACATTTTTCACCAAGCCGGATGTGCGTACCAAGTTTCATGAGTTTTTGAGCACGTTTAGACCTCCAAAAATGCTATTCATTTGCTTTCAACATCATACAGCTTGTGCTTCTGCAGGACAAACTGGAGCACACAGGGGTGGACCCCCACCTCTCATCTTGGATACAGGACTACTTCACCAACCGACAACAATACGTGAGGGCTCGGGACTGTGTGTCTGACATGTTAGTCTGCTGCAAGGGGGACCTGCAGGGAACCGTCTTGGCCCCCTTTCTTTTCACCCTCTACACTGCAGACTTCATGTACAGCTCCAAAAACTGCTATCAGCAAAAGTTCTCTGACGATTCAGTTCTCTGGACTGGTAAAAGCAAAACCACCTTCAGATGAAGACGGGGAAAACCAAGGAGCTGGTGGTGGATTTCCGCAGGCGCAGACATGCCCTCAGGACTCTTACAAGTACCTGGGTGTTCACATGAACAATACACTGTACTGGGTTGATCACACCACTGCACTTACAAGAAGGACCAGTACAGACTCTACCTGCTCAGGAGACTGAGTTTCTTTGGGGTACAGGGGCCACTCCTGAGGACTTTCTTTGACACTGTCATGGCATCAGCCATTTTCTATGGAGTGGTCTGCTGGGGCAGAAGCATCACGACTACAGACAGGAAAAGGCTTGACAGACTGATACGGAAGGCCAGCTCTGTCCTGGGATGTTCGCTTGACACAGTGCAGGTGGTGGGATAAAGACGGATGATCACCAAGCTGTCCTACGTGCCGGGGAACGACTCCCACACCATGCATGGCACTCTGACTGCACTGGAAAGCTCCTTCAGTGACCGACTGCTCCATCCAAAGCGTGTGAGGGAGCGGTACCGCAGGTTATCCTTCCTGCTGCTGTCAGACTGTAAAATCAGAACTGCTCCTAGTAGACCACACTCACACACACCAACTGGACTTGTATAAAAAGTGCAATTTTTCCCCAGTGCAATTATCTCCATGTGCAATATATATATATATATATATATATATATATATATATATATATATAAATTATAGTTTTCGTTGGCACATTCTAATTTTATCTTATTTTATGTTACTGTTTTTTGCACCTTGTTTTTTTAATGTCATTATATTTGTAATAGTTTTTTTTATTATTGTATTGTTCTTTCGCTGCTGTGAATAAAAGATTATCTCTATCTATCTTAAAAAAAAAAATAAAATCCTTGCATTCCAAGAGGGTCCTTGCTGACCTGCAGTTGGTGCCGGGCCCTAATAAGTCCGTGCACAGCAATCGACAGCACATCTATGCAGCGAGTAGCGGACCTCGCAGACAGGGGCACCTGTTTCACATGAGGCAATGATACCAGCCATTGACTTGCCGTCTAATATTATATTCTTTGCATGTAGCGACAGCTGCACTGCAGATAAGACACACTGGCTTTGCATTCATCACACCAGGTAGGATGAATGCATACTTGTCTTTCCATTCTTTATTAATGCCTTATTTTTGCTGTCAACTTTAATCTTGATCTTTAAATGTTTTGCTAACTTTACTCTGCACACAACGTGATATCGTACCTCCAGAATGTAACCAGTTTTCTTTTAAAAGCTACATTGTACAAGGAGTGGGGTCACTGATAACCAAGAAATAATTCTGAGAGTAAAACTGTATCAGATAATTATTAGAATAAGTTGGGCTCAGTTACATGGTCAGTCTAAGTGGTGATGTTTTGTGTGTAAAAAAGAAGCAATCATTTTCAAAATTGAAATGACAGGCTACATATTTATTATTCATTATTTCTTATTGCCATATGAAAAGGGAAAATAAAACCAAGCTCATTAAGAGCATTTCATGATTATTATGAAAATTCTATATATGAAATCCATGATTTAAATTATCCATGTCCTCTCTTATTTCTTGAGTTATTTTTATCCATTCTCAGCATATCCCACACATGTGTGGCCTATAAGGTGGTCTATCACAAATTTAAGTTGCATTTTTTTATCAATCAATGTCTTAAATTGGCCTTTGATTATGTTCTAGCCTGCCATCTAATTGTTTAGAAAAAATTAGCCTGAGGCCAAACTTACTTGCTGACCACTACACTCACATCGACTAAAGCAAATTTCCCCAAAACCCGCTATATAACCCTGACGGGTGTGGATGAAACTTGGCAGGATGGCGGTAGTACGGTGTCCATATTAGGACATCCTAATGTGTCAAGTCAAGTCAATTTATTTATAGAGCCCATTATCACAAAACATGGTTTGCCACAGAGGGCTTTACAGTGTACGACATCCCTCTGCCCTTACACCCTCACATCACCCAAGGAAAATCTCCCAAAAAAAGAACCCCTGTAATGTGGAAAAAAAGGAAGAAACCTCAGGAAGAGTGGTAGAGGATGATGAGGGATCCCTCTTTCAGGATGGACAGACGTGCAGCAGATGTCTTAAATAACAAATGAAATACAATTATGGAAAAAAGGAAAGAGAAAGAGAGAGGGCAGGAGAGGGGGAGAGAGGCACAGCAATAATAGAAATAGATGTATGACATAATACAATAATGATAGGTGTGAAATTATTAATTGCACTCTATGATGATGTTAAGGGTGATGATAAGAGTCTCGTGTATATTGATAGAGAGGTGTCCAAAGGCAGTATCAGTACAGCCACAGCATGAGCTCAACCAAAGGCAGGGTCACAGCATCAGCACAGCTACCACCACGGTCAGGCACAGCCAAGGTTACGGCCAGGATCCGGGAAAACTAGGAAACAGGGGAGCAGGAATGCTCCCTAGGTAGTGACAGTACCACATGGCTATCATAGATGTGAGGCTAAGCTAAACTACTGAGGCTAAGCTGAGCTTGCAAACTGCAATGCAGTAAACAGACATGCATGATTTTCTGATGGCGGCATTGAGAGAAGGAAAAGGAGCTCAGCGTATCATAGGAAGTCCCCCGGCAGGTTAAACCTCAGCCTAACTATGGGCTGGTCCAGGCAACCTGAGCCAGCCCTAATTATAAGCTTTATCAAAGAGGAAGGTCTTAAGTCTACCCTTAAAAGTTGAAACGGTGTCTACCTCCCTGACTAAACTGGAAGATGGTTCCATAGGAGAGGAGCGTGGTAGCTGAAGGCCCTGGTTCCTATCCTACTTTTGGAAACCACAAGTAACCCTGCATTTTCAGAGCGCAGTGATCTTGAGGGTTGGTAAGGAACTATGAGCTGTGACAGATAGGATGGAGCCTGACCATTTAGAGCTTTGTAAGTAAGGAGGAGGATTTTAAATTCAATCCTGGATTTCACAGGGAGCCAGTGCAAAGAAGCTTAAACAAGAGAAATATGATCCCTTTTCTTGCTAGAACACGAGCATCGGCATTCTGCACCAGTTGGAGAGACCTAAGGGATTTGTTGGGGCAACCAAATAATAGGGAGTTAAAGTAATCCAGCCTAGAGGTGACAAATGCATGTACTAATAGTACTAACTAACTAAGAAAACCGTCCTTGAAGTTTGTTTAATATGGGAGGCAAAAGATAAATCCCCCCCGTCTCATCAGACTTGACTGTGAGACCAGACTTGAGTACAGTTCTGGTTCACAGCCCTGACTGATAATTTCCAGTAAAGCAGTAGATTTGTAGATTAGGGAAACAGAATGAGAACGGTGATCTAAATTTCTGGATCATTTTTGTATGTGTTTCCTCTCCAAACAATAACAGACATATTTAAATGGCCCATGAATAACCCAGATAAGGTTTGGACTTTCACAGCACTTAACCTCTGAAGTCTCACAGCTCATTACAAGTCAAACATCTGGAATAACACTTTCTTTTCAACAATGCCATATTACAGGAATGCTATGAGCTTTTTCAGAGAAGGGGCTAGGGTGCTGTGAAGCTCATAGTGTCCTGCTGACATGCTGCCTGGACTATTTGCAATGTTTTGAGAAAGTTCAGTGACTCTGGCCGGGAATGCTAAATGCTAATAAACATCAAGAATGAAGAAGTTCTGTGGTGCAACACGACAGTGTTGTTGCCAGACTGCTGGCTTAAATGTTCCCACAGGCAGGTGTGGACATAGGTGAAATGACAGAAAAAATATGCTAAAATGTATAAGTAAATATATTTAAAAAAGGATAACACCATTTACACTAGAATTCAAAGGCACTTTAAGGTGCATGGGTAAAACAAAAGCTAATCATTCTTGTGGTTTAAGTTGACAGTTGGCCCCTGATTGTTGACCTGTGGGAAACACTGACCTTTGGCCCTCAGTTAGACGCCAAACTTTTTTCAGTGTGTGGTCCCTTTTCTAAAATTATTGAAGCACAGGCCATTGGCAGAAATTTTTAAAAAGAAATCTCCTTTTAATACACTGCTGTAACCTGGGCACAGTTTAACAGTGAAATCCACCTAAACATTTAGCACGTCAGAAAAGTGATTTCTTCCCCACAGCCAATATTATTTTTGAACTACAGCTTAGTTTAGAGTTTATTTATGAAACAAAATGTTGCTTCCTTGTCCATTTCTGTCAAGCATAAGCCTTAGGGGTATCATGCATTTGTGCATTTGTGTGTGCGTGTTTGTGTGTGTGTGTGTGTGGCATTTTCACACAAGTCAGTTAAAGACAAGTGTAACTGGTATGTAATTGCCGTTAGCTCCGCTACACTGCTGGTAGATTTTAGATTGTTACTGGTGTAGGGACCTACAAAAATACAGAATTACAAGGAAAGTGTGTTTTAAATCATACACGGGTATATGCATTGAAAACTACATTTCCTATAAACTTGTTGTGGTGAATTGTAAAGTTCTGTCTAGTCAGCCAATAGATTTTCTGTAAAGCTGCACCTTAGCCAATCGGAATTGACTTTATGGGTTGGTGGACGTAAACGAGGAAGTGAGGAAAAAAAAAAACCCGCAGGAGGAGAAGAGCACATGTTGGCAGGAGAGGAGCGTGGCCGTTCAGCGAGCGAAGCAGAAAAACTAAGTTTAAGATCGAGGTGACTGATATTTGTAGACTTAAATACTTTTAAAAGTACTGGCACAAGTATTATTTTGCAGTGAAATGTCTTGTGTGACACACTGTTTATCGACTCATTATACCGCAGTTTGAAGTGAAGTGCAGCTAGGCTAACCGCGTTTATTGTTTTCACTAGCTTTGGAAAAAGTGTTAAGTGTAAACTTGAAAAGCGTGGACGTTTAAGCTAGTATCGTCGTGAGGGACAATCTAGCAAGCTATAAACGCCAGCCGCTTCTTCAACTGAGGACTGAGGGAGACGAGGACCGTGCCGGCTACCCAGCCTGTTACTGCCGCCTGGGAGGACGGACCCTGCCGCTGGACCTGCGTGGACACAGACGCCGACCTGCTACACCTTGCCTGTTGCTGCTGCCGCTTCATCATCATCCTTGCTCGCCGACTCTTCTGACCTGCTTTCTATTCTGTGTGGATTCGTGAGTAAGAGAAGTTTTTCTCTGAGACACGGAGTGTGTCGCTTCTCATTGAAGGATCGAGGATTTGTGTTTCTGTTGTGCACCAACTTAAGGGCCCCAACGGTTAGAAACCCAAGCGCTTGGTAATAACTGAACACATTTAAAAGGGTTAAATTAACGGACCATAAAAATATTAATTCATTAAGATTTTGTCTTGTTAAAAATATAATTCATTGTGAGTGTTAGAGTTCATAAGTGATTCTAATCTAAAAACTTGAAGGTATTTCATTTGATATATTTTTGTCCTGGTAGGATAAAACCAAAAAGGGTAACATTTATTTTAAGAGATAAAAAAAGTGTTTGAGGTCTAAATATCTTTTCATCTCATTATATATATGACGAATTTTGAGTTTAAAGGAGACGTATGTGAGATTTTCAATTTAAGCTAAAAAGTTAAAGGACACTTATGTGAATTTTTATTTGATCCTATTTGATGATTTAAGGGTTTTTTTTTGGTACACTGGTACTCATTTTGAGTTTATTGTGGTTAACAAAGACAACATTTATTTTTGGGACAAAGACCAGAGAAAAGAAACTATATTTTGGTTACAAGAATACAGGAAAGAGACCAAGATAAAAGAAAATAAATTAATTCAGGTTGTACATTTTACCAACGTTGTCCTGAACATTTTATTTTCTGAAGGTTTATTAACATTTGTGATATTTACTATTGTTTCTGGGGAATTATAAGTGTAGCTCATAGAGGTTGAGTTAAGTAGTTCCACAGTGGAGGCACCGCGCTATTATTACCTTTTGGATACATATGCCTGTGAAGATAACATCTACTGGAAAGAGGGGATTTAGCCGATTCAACATCAGCCGCTAAGCACTCAGGATCCTGTTCAGTAAATTTGAAATTGTAGCCCAGATAGATATTATACTTCCAGTGTCAGGAAGGGGTTACACTGGTGTAAAAGGAATGATTAAAGATAAACAATCAAAATACGCTTCATGTTTACAGCTAAGGTATCACCATGATGGATTAAGAAAGAGATGTTGTTATCTTGATTTTAAAATGTCAAGAGATGTGTGTTTATGAGTGACGATTAGGTTACTTAACTTTGTGTGAATGATGAGTTCCTGGCTGATAATTCTAAAAATCTGCCGGTGCTGCACCCATCCATTTGTAAATTGAAAGTGGACCTTGAGAGAGATTGTATATAAAGATGAACAACATGACAGCTCCCCCAAAGTGTAGCTTTTCAATGTTTATTGCCCCGTGGTGTCTGTCTGTAGTATAGGTCCTAAGGCCTGCCCCTCCATGTTAGTGAATCGACATAGGCCAAACTAAAAACTCAAAGTACATGCCAAATACATTTCTCAAAAGATGGTTTCTGTCACTGAAGGTAGTTTTCACCACCCTGATGTTTGTTCAATTATTTATTTTCATTTGAAGTTTGGTTTAAGTGAGTTATTAAATTATACATGTAGCGCCCTCTAGACGTACGATACGATACGATATACTTTATTGTCCCCATGGGGAAATTTGTTTTGGACTCGTATGCTGCGCACAACATGCCTCCACGGTGTGATAAAACAAACATAATGAATTGCAACTTCGCTTCCGTGCGAGGACATGTTTGACATGTTGAAAGTAATCTCCAAATAAACAGTGCCAGAAGCAGTCCTTGTGCAAAAGTCGCTATTGCGTTTTAAGCCCACTTCCAATTCTGCCGTCACACCGTTCGGATCCGTAAAGGTACAACAGTAAAAACCATTAAAACATTAAAAAACATTAAAGACAAGGAGCAGCAAGGAGCAGCAGCACGAGTCCGGGTCACCAGCAGAGCAGCGCCACCATTACGACGTCCGGTCTATTTTAATGAGGTACGCTCCCCAAGTTCTTTATGTTTTAGAAATCTCTTTCTTTAAGATTAACTAATATTGAACGATAAGTATACTGTAACACACGATGAAGTGAACTAATACTTATTCTGTGATGGAAGACACTTTTATTTACCCACTGAGTGTTTTTAAACTGTTTTAAGGGTTTTTTTTAGAACTGTACATAAATGAAAAGAATTAAATTATTTTTCTTACCTGTAAGTACCCTTTATGTTTTTAATCTCTCTCTAAGGCACTTGCAAATTCAAATAAAAGTATTCTCTAAAATGTCTGCATAAACATCAACAGCACTATTTCTCAGTCTATACAAATGACTAGAAAAGGTAAGTTTTAAAGATTTACTGGTGGAAATATCAACACACAAATATGTTCTTTCAATAATGGAAAATAAAAAATAAAGAAACCATAATATTCAAGTTCAAAGGACTTCTCTGTACCTTTCAATAGACCAATTAACTCAAATCATCAGTTTCTCAGTACACAAATACCTTTTTTTTTTCAAAGTGCACTCAATATCAAAAACACCAAATAATGAAATACTACACCTAAAGCCGGCAATTTTAACTAACTGAAAATAAAATGGGTACCCAGTGTGTTAGTGATGCAGGCCTGAAGCGATGCTTGTGTGCGTGGAAGCCAGAAAACGATGATGGCTGCTTCGCGCTACAGCGCTAAAAAAACACAGTTACCAGCTCACTGCAGTACAGCGGATTGCTGAAGCATGGGATGTAGACGACTCCTCCCACTCTCCTGGTAGAAACTCACCGCAGGTCCTCTCATGCAGGTCCGGTACACAGCAGGCCAACAGCTTCACCGAGTTGAGTAGCTGGTTTAGCTGCACGTGGATGAAGTCTGTCAGATAAACTAATGTGAGCTACATTAGCCGTTAGCTGCGCTCCTCGTTGAACACTCTTTGTCAAAGTACTCCTCCGGTTGACTCAAACACGGTGCTGCGCTGAATAACAGTCACTCTGAGACTCACTGTCCGCTTATCTCCATGTATATTCCTCAACAGCGTCCGCACTCTTCATAGTGTTTTTCTTACTGTAACATTTTCACCGCCATGCTGCTCCTCACTCTCGTTTCTTCTTTTTGCTGCACGCTCTTACTAGTCAGGTCTCCCCTCACACCAACAAATCACACACACACACCTTTCTCTTCCTGTTTTGCCACACCTTAACCAATTAACTACCACAATAACACGTTTCTCAATCAGTACTTCCTCTTTACCCCTGAGACTTTTCAAAATAAAATGAAATATTTTAAAAAGTGCACATTTGTATGCTTTTAAAACTTTTTTAAACTTATTTATTAAACTCGACTCTTAAACAAACTATTTTAACCTTCATGAAATATTATTTTTAACACTTTTAATCACAGTTTCCCTGAAATGAACATATTTAAACTATTTATTTATTTATTTATTTATCATCTATTTTTAACAGGGTTACATACAAAAAAGGGACTTTCCTCCATGATTGACAGCCAATCCATGTGCTCACATTCAGTGAGTCTGCTTGCGATGATTGGACAGGTGTTTTGGCAGGAAATCCCCCACCGCGGATATCACTACTGCTCTAGTATAATATACCAGCGTATCTCTGCATGCTGTAGTCTGTTGACATTTTTCCATCACTCAGGCATTTCATTTGCCCAAATGTCTTGTGCATCCCACTTGCCAGGATTAATGTTGCCATTCTACATCTCTGTAAACCAAAGATATGTAAAATTATTATGTAGTAGATATGTTGAAATTTTTCGGGTTATTCCCACTATGTTTAGAATATTTTTATTAGACACAAAAACCACTTGGTTATGGAATATTGGCTTTAAATACCTGCACAACCGCCTCCGCAATGTGTTGGTAATAATCACTTTAGTAGTTTGTTTTGGTCTGGAACAGTTGTCTGCAACTCGGCAGCCATCTTGTCTCTGTGCTATAACACCCACCATCCCCTCCACCAACAACAAACTGAGCTATGTAATCAGAACTATGACACCTTGGACCTGTATGAAATATATAAATGTAACTTATCCCATGTTTGTAGAAATGTGCATTGTCTATATTTCCAGCTGGTGACTGGGCTGCTGTGCCAAGTCTGATCCTAATGTGCTGTGATAGGCGGGTGCTTATGTGCTGTGATTGGCTGGTGCTAATGTGCTGTGATAGACTGGTAGTATCATTTACATTTGTTGGACTAACAGACTAATTTGCTTTAATAATTTGGTCTGGTGATGTATAAAGCCCCTTTCTAAGTGTAGAAATACAATAATTAAAATCCTTAGTATGACTGAAAGTTGACAGTATGTACAGACTCATGGCCTGCTCATTACTGTAGTATTACAGGGATTTTTCCTGGTGACTTTATGGTAACTTTAAGAAGGTGAAAAAAAAAGTCATCTTTCTCTGTGCTGCTGTATCATTCGTGTCAGGTGAGCATGTTGTAAATGTTTTAAAAAGTCCCAATGAGTCTGTTTGCTGCAGTGACTTTCAGACAAGCTGAGACTGACATGCAAACTGACATCACACTGAAAGAGTCATGTGCATGTCATAAAGGAAGTTTACAGCAGTTACCATAATGTGAGAGACCATTACCTCCATCTTTACCCAGAAAGAGGTCACAGGAGGAGTTATTAATCATTTATATTCATGGTACATTCTCTTTTTACTGTATATGTGGATCCAGCTTTTACTGTAGCAGAGTGGACGGTGTTTTCAGTGTTTCAGAGAGATTCAAAGAGCAGTGACCCAGTGGACCTCTCAGCTTGAGTGAGATCTCTGCAGTCCTCTGCAGTCCTGGGGGAGCCAGAGATAACAAAAACTATTTTATTTAGACTCGAAACATCATTTTTGTTATCCCAGAGGATGAGGTGGAGGCAGGCTGATGGAGATAGTTCTCAGTTGAAATGACTGATTTCATTCTAACACACAGACTGGAAGAGTAGTGTTTCATCATGCACTGCTAGCTGTTGAGGTGCTGTCCAGCACACCATGAGGATTTGTAGATAATTAACAGACTTTCTGGAGACTGATTAGGAGAGACACCATTCATCTCACTTTGGATGGAGCTGCTCTCATCTCTAAAAATATGACTGAGTTTATTAGAGGCTCAAAAACATGACAACCCGGTGTCAGAGAGATAGAGCAGAGTAACAGTCCTATACGTATCTCTGAGCTTCCACTAGAGCAGTTACCCACCATAGTGTCATAGAGACAGTGTCTTCAGTAAATAAAGAAGAGTTAAAAACCTATTCAAATTAAGACCTCTTCTGTAAAAGAACAACAAAACAGCAGAATTAAATGTGGCCTTTAATCTACATCGTCTAAAGCTGTTTTGGTTAATGATTTAATATCAGATATTCATATTGATTTATTCTGTCTAACTGAGACCAGGGGCCTCATGTACAAAGGGTGCGTACGCACAAAAACGTGGCGTACGCTCTTTCTCACGGCAAAGTTCAGATGTATCAAGAGTGAAATGACCGTGGAAATGTGCGGTGCCTCACGCCAACTTCATAGCTGGCGTACGCACGTTTCTACAGCCGTTGATACTTTGGCGACACTCAGAGGTGATCCTGGGAAACATAAAATAAACACGTGTAACCAATCCGTCCTCTGAATGATGACTTAATGATGTGCACATCAGAGACACATGAACAATTAACACCAGTGAACAATTAACACACACACACACAAACATACGTGTCTCCAATTACATGAGTGGATATAAAAGCGTGCGCAAAGTGGTGCAAAAAGTACCGCTGAAAACAATGGCAGCTTTAGCAGCATTAGAGGACATTGCAAATGGTGCAATTAGAAGAGAGCGTGTGTTTCGAGACAGAGACGATGTACTGGCACACGATGACGACTGGCTCATCAGCCGCTTTAGGTTCCCGAGGGCAATCCTCGTGGAACTGTGCGCAGAGCTGCGGCCGGCCTTGGAGCGCAACACAGCCAGGAGCCATGCACTGCCTGTGCCCATACAGGTGCTGACCACACTGGGGTTCCTGGCAACCGGGGCATTCCAGAGGGAGCTGGCCGACCGATCGGGACTGTGCCAGTCGACCCTCAGCCGAGCCATGCCAGCCGTATGGGACGGAATTATCCGCATGTCAGCCAGATATATCAAATTCCCATACCATGCAGCTGAACAGGTCAACATTAAAGCGCAATTTGCAGCGAGAGCCGGTTTTCCTAATGTAATCGGAGCTATCGACTGCACACACATTGCTATAAAAGCGCCGTCACATGATGAATTTGTATACGTGAACAGGAAACACTTTCATTCCATCAATGTACAGATCATATGTGATGCGCAAATGCAGTTAACCAACATTGTGGCGAGGTGGCCTGGTTCAACGCACGATTCACGCATTCTGAGTAACAGCATGGTTGGGAACAGACTACAAGCTGGCACTGTGCGCGATGGGTGGCTTCTTGGTAAATAAATTTGTCGTGTAATTGTCCTAATATTAGTCCCTGTGATGCGCATTGAGCATGTGCGCCCCCAAATCATATCCCGTCTTCACCGCATCATTACAGCGGTTAGAGTTAGTGACTTGCTGTGTTTTACTGGTTAAACTACAGTTTCAGATCTTTCTAACAAGCCCCTATTTGTCACTGTGCGCAACGTACTCATGTTAATAACCCCGTGCGTAAAGTGTGCATAAAGACTTATCAGCCTCACCTTCTCCCCGGCGCACTTCTGCACTAATTTGCAACAATAGTGTGTGATCCGTGTAAGTGTATAAACTTAATGAATGGAAGCTTAAAATCCCGTCTTACTCATCTTTTGTTTCTTATTTTCTGATCGTGCAGAGAGGGGAATCTCAGGTGCAGGGCTTATTTAAATATGATTTGCGTATTTAAATGGGGGCGTGGACAGGGAGTGGTCGGGTACTCCAACATGTGCGCTCAATTCCACGCTGATTGGGATGTACAAAGGGAATGTGCTTGGATTCATGCGTGCGCCCAGATTCATACATCAGGATTTTTTTGTGCGTACGACGTTTTCTGGATTTGAGCGTACGCCATGTTTCAGTAGGAAATCCACGCAAGTCTTTGTACATGAGGCCCCTGATGATCATGTTAGCCCGAATGACTCCACGTCTCCTGGTCATAGAAAGACACACTCACATTCCTGCAGCCACTGGCCTTTTTCTTACTTTTTTACACACAACATGGAAAACTTTACAACTGATTTTATTTGTTAAGGTGTACTGCGCTCCTGGTCCATGTTCTGATTTTTTATCAGATTTTTATTCTTATTTATCTTTATATTTTGAATTCTTATTACATGACTACACACCACTAGAAAATGTTTCTACACTAGATTTGATAGTGTAGTAAAATTTAAAGAACTATTTCACTTCTGGATATATGGTCTTATCGTGAATCTCGTCTATGCAGGAGAAAGACAGAAATACTTTTGACACTGATGTTACATGAGAAGGCAGAGAAAAGGGACTGTGGCTATCACCTTTGCTCAAGAGGTAGAAACCTAAGTCTACCAGAACGCATTGCACCACACAACATCAATGTGTGTGTGTGTGTGTGTGTGTGTCTCTCTCTGTGTGTGTGTGTGTGTGTGCGTGTGTGGCAGGATCCTCCTGGGCACCAGGCAAACAGAATGGAGGAGGTGATGGCCAGGATCAGGAGTTCCTGTTCTCTCCACCTCAAAAACATTGTACACATAAAAAGAATGGTTCTGTTATATAAATGACCTCAATGTCTGAGGAATCTGGAAGAAAAACTTCAGCACCAAATACAACAACTACAATTTCTATGATTAACTGTCCACAGTTCTGTGTTACAAACAAAAATAAAGATCCTGAGAACCTGGGAAAATATTATTCTGACGGTAATTTAAAAATCACAGAACTTTCAGTTTTACTGCTGGCCCCACATTGTTCTAGTATGGCACTATCCCAGAGGAATTGTTTGAATTGGCTAAATGGTCCAAACTGATTTACAGGTGGGGGTCATGTAGCAATCATCCAGATTCTGACACTTAAAAAAACTGTCTGGGCATGTAAAGGAACACGACTGTTTTGTGCCACTTATATTAAACATTTCCCATATGCAGCTTCAGCCTGCAGTTTCAGTAGTTCACAGATGCATGATATTTGAAAATGATGGTGGTCTTAAAACAGAATGAACTGCAGGCAAATACACTTAGAAGTGCTGTATAAAGAGGTATTTTGATTAGAAATCAAATCCAGGGCTTAAAAGGTCCATTAGCAACTGGTACTGATCCAATCTGAGCTCTGAAAAAGACAGACAACACACAAAAATGGAGGTAACTTCTGGGAAAACTACACAGATGATGAATCACTGACATCAGAAATGTAACAGCTCTGCAAAATAATACCAGTAAACTCCTCCCTGTGTGTAATCCATAAAACAACCAGGTTTATTACAGGGCAATAGCAGGTTATCTTTGTAGGATTTTTTTTCTTATTCTGCAACACTGCTATTAATCCATCTGTTATGTGTCAACTGTCACACCACAAACCATTTCCTGAGTCACATCCGCTGTTGTGTCTTAAGCGGTGAGGGCAAGCAGAGGTGGTGATCTAAATGTTTTAAGCACGAATGTTCAATAAAGATAGGAGCTTCAAAGAGTATTATGACGCAGCCACTGTAAACCTGTAAAGGTGCTATCTCTGTCTGTATCAGTGGCTTCATAGTCAGCCAACCATCGCAGAGCAAAGACCTCTGCATGTACCTACAGACGTTGATTTGTGCAGTGATAAGGCCTCAGCCTCGCGGTGCAGTGACAGACAAAACTCTGAGTCTGGAAAGGATTCTTCTGTCTCTTTAGACTAAAATGGAACATGTCCTCACCATACATGCCAAGGAGCTGTGAGTCATTCAGCCAGGTTAAATATTAAATAATGTCCTCTTTGTCAGTCCAAATATGGGTTTAGGATTAATGTCTTTTTTTTGTATTAATGAGGAGTTACCCCTTAATTCCACCAGCAGCGTGTGGATGACATTATGTCTGCTCCATCCCCCACGTGGCTGATACTGTAGACTTGCTGAGATTGTGATTATTTTATCATTTTCCCTCGATTTTCTGGGACTCTACCATGGCTGAGTAGGTTATATATATATATAACTGGTTTCCTTTTTTGTCTGTTTAAATTATGTTAATTGATGTTATTACCCAATTTGTTGCGCTGCAGCCTCTAGTCTATCCAGGAACCAGGCAGAACAAAGGATTTTGTCAGTCAGTCATTTTCTGTAACCGCTTGTCTTTGTAAGGGTCGCGGGGGAGCTGGATCCAATCCCAGCTGTCATCGGGCGGAAGGCGGGGTACACACCCCTTGTAACCCCTCAGGTGCAAAGGGGCCTTAATTGGCCCTTGTGGCCCTTGCTGTTGTGTTACCAGGGGCTCGAGCCCAGCTATCACACAGCTGGGCAGACCTAATCCACCAGATGGGGTCCTTGGCTTGCCCTAGTGCTACACTTTATTAATTAGGCCTAACATATAACATAACATATTTCTATCTTTTAAGGTCATTTACATGACTATTATTGAGTAAACTACATACCAATGTATGCTAATAAGAGTACAATTATACTGGAGATATTAGCAGTTTTTTTCTTAATTTTCTAAATATTATTTCTTTGACTTGTCATGCCTTTTTTTTAGTGCAGTTAGAGAGTGACAGAAAAGGGGGAGCAAAAATGGGAATGACACACTGCTAATTACTTCAAGCTGGAATCGAACCCGAAATACCTATTTATATGGAGGGCAAGCGCTCTACTCACCAAGCCAGAGGCCACTTCAAGAAATGTCACTGGCAAACGAGCCTGGACTTTCACATGGACAACATGCAATCAGAAAGTTTAAAAGGTACAGGAATACGACAGTAACGCGAACGTAACAGCGGCACATCAAGTCACTTCCAGTCGTTACGAAGGTGTTATTCATCTCACAGGTAAGCCTTCATCATGATTGTATATATATATCACTTGTTTACTCTGTTTCAAACTGTAAATGGATTCTTTACAGTAGCGATTTTGCTATTGTTTGCTTCCGCTTTCAAAAACTGGAAACCAGCCATGCCCGGCGCAGCATACTGCAGAAAGGATCGAACTGAACATCCATACTGCATACTGCTGTTGAATGCAGTATGTAGTATGTAGTGGATACTGCATATGCATACTGACAGCAACTGTAGTATGCAGCACGTCATTCCGGACACAGCCTTTGTTCATTCATTGTTTCTAAACTGTTCATTCATTGTTTCCAGATCTCAGCCATTAACTTGGTGAGAACAATGTCAGAAATGATAAAGAAAAACTCAGAAAACAGCCTGAATAGTAATTATTTTTCAATATATTTTTGTGCATTTTCATTGTTGATTGATGTTTGCATAAGCCAAAAACTCTCTTTCCTGTAACATATTTTATGACTCTTCTTATTCCTTTTCATGTTTTTGCTGGTGTATTTGCTGTTTCACCAGCTTCATGGATTCATGGTGCTTCTTTTAATGTTTATGTATCCAAACTTTTATTTGATCGTTTTCGTTCATCTTATACTGTTTGCTGGTTATTGTTTGTCAGCACTATGCCCTATATATTATCATGCCCTAGGTTTGATGGTAACACTGCATCTTCACCTCATTGAAAAAAGCTCATTCTAAATTCCTGTATATGCCTCACCACCATCAAAGTATTGCTCAACAGCAGCCGGGTCTTTAGGTTCCAGGGAACTGCAGTCACGCTAAAGACAAACCCTGAAATCTAATCCCAGTCCTGTTTCCATCTCTGGTTTCAGAAGGTGCAGACAGTCACGTCCAACAGGTGAATGTTCCACCTCTGCTCTTCCAGAAACCTGCATAACCACTTATCACTTATCAAGCCCTCACCACATTCCTGGGCAAGCTGAGGCATTGTGCACCAGCTCAGTCTGTGAAAGTGGAAATTTACTGCTTACAAAGTTCAGTTTGGTGCTGCAGTATTTCACACATCACTGTGTGTTTAATCAAAGTCATTCTGTGGTACAGAAGGCCAGTCAGTCTTCCCAAGCTAATGGTTTTTGAATAATGTTCCTAGTGGTACTGAGCAAAAGAAAAAACACTGTAGCAGGCATTGACCACAACACAGAACACACTGTACATACTTAATGTAGTCAGCCTGTAGAAACAAATCCTCTAGTCATTTGTTTGCAGCGTTTCTGGAACAATTACTGGCAGGAGAATGGGACAGAGTCAAAGTTTGTTGTCAGTACAGGGTGTTATTACACCGAAAGCTTTCTGCATAAAAATCATGACAGGTACTGGATTAATGGCATTCTACTACAGACTATAAAATAATGGATGTAGCTACCAGGGTGTCACCTATTGGTTTGGGGAATGCCGTTTTAACTGCCCTTTCCCTTGAGTGACTTTATTTGCCTTAACCTATCCTACTTACCATTACCGTTAAGTAACTCATCATTCACAGGGCCCTTATTTGTTAGATATCATATGAACCATTATTTGAGAATACTTTGACTTGATACTGACGTAATCACTCTGTCAAATGATTATTTTTTTAGTTGTGATTAATTTCTGAATTTCAGTGGTTAATCGCTATTAATCAAATTTTTTCATCATGTTTTAATTACATTATTTTGCATTGCAAAACATTTATGAGTCCATGTTGACACGGAATGCATGGCACTAGCATAAAGTGTGAATGTCTGTGAAGGGGAAATCATAGGTACTCACAGAATTCATTTCATCCAGATATCTGGAGGTCAGAGGTCAAGGGACTCCTGTGAAATGATACTCCTGTTTTTCCATAGCCAAAATTTAGCTGAACTTTGGAGCATTATTCAGCCCTTTCCCCAAGAATCTAGCATGACATAGTTGATTCCTCAGGTCTTCTAGTTTTATATGATACCAGTATCATCACTGTAGCTTTAAAACTCAGTACAGCCTCTTAAAGACAGTTTATATACAGACTTCAGTCACAGTGTAATCAACATGTTGACGCTGTTAGTTTTAAAATGTTAATTGCTATCTATCTATCTATCTATCTATCTATCTCCATATACACATGCACATACATATAGAATACTTGCAGTACATGAGAAATATACTTTGTTATATGTCGCCCCTGATTAGCGTACAGCAGACATGCTGAACAGTATTGGTCAATGGCAGAAAAGTAGAAATAGAAACAGCAGAAGCAGTGGCTGTCCAGTGTCTGAAGTGCAAATTTCCTATCTGCAAATCCTAACAGGAAAGGGATGTTTGACAGACACATTAGTTCAATAACATCCTGAGACTTTTTAGTTATAAAAATGTTAAACTTGTGGTGGTGTGTAAACAGAAAAATAATCCTAACATAGAGTTCAAGGTTTGAGGTTCATTTATTGTCAGTGAATAACACAGGGTTGCGAAAACGAATTACCGATTAAAAGCTTATTTATGCTTGACTGCATGATACTCTTCAAGAGTGTTTCTCGACAGAAATGAGGTATTTTCCACAGAATTTAGTGTTGTGCAGTGGGAGAATTTTGTTTGTTGTGATTATCATCACATTTTTTTTGTCAGGCAGTGTGATTGATGGTGCTACCACCGTCGCCATGGAGATGGTTGTTTACAATTCATCCGACTCTGACCTGCATTTAGTGTCTGTCCACAGGAGCAGAGCTGAGAGGACAGCGGCCGTTCTGCCTTCCCCAGGCTGACTGACAACAGACATTTTACTCAATAATAGTTTTCATTTAGCTTCCTGGGAAGAGATCAACAGTGTTTTTTTTTTGTTTTTTTTTTAATTCCCAGCCCACCATAGCAAGTGAGAGAAATCTGCCGCTCACAAACAGACTGGGAGCAGATCAGTCAGTGTAGATACTGTCAGTGAGTTCAAAACATATACAGCTAGATTTCTCTGTGATTTTCAACAGCTGTCCAGATTACGCCTCACTAAATGTGACACAAACAGTATGTGAACTTGCATAAAATGCAGGGTTCTACATCTGGTTACCATGGAGACCTTACTTGAAACCTTTCATCAAGGCCTAAATTGAAAACATTATGCTACTCTTTAACTCTTGAGCGACAGCCTGCAAAAGTGTTGAGCTCATTAAGCTCCCAACCATAAATCTGCCTTTTGTCCCTTTACGCTAGACAAGAAAAACAAGCAACAAAACTAATACAGTAGGGTATTCCAATTTGCTTTTTTTTTTTTTTTTTAAAAGGCATCAGGAGAGATGTAAATAGCAGCAATCAAGACACTGTTGAATTTTCTAGGCAGATGATATGGCAGACATCTTGACATTAACAATGTAACTTCAGGGAAATATTGTCCATTAGCACCAGTCACCACCAATGCAGTTTTCCGAGGTGCTGATTTCCTGTGTCAAGTGCAGCAATACAATCTGGGAAGCTACAGTGGAGCCAGCTTTCTACAGAGATATGGACACACCATCCCTAGTCTGTTTTTATAAGGAGTCAGGCAGGAGCAGGCTGGGTAGCTCTTATCCCCGCCCCTCTCCTGGGCTGTCACACTGCCTCTGTTCGGTAGCTCTGGCAGGGCAATCAGAGGATGTTGTGGGCAGTTATCGTTTCAGTGTGGGCTACCTACAACGACACCCTGAGAGGGTCTGCCAGGGCAAAGTGGTCAAAGGGGAGGCGCCGGACTAAGAGCAATTCACAAAATCCCGATTAACTCAGCAAGGAGTAGTTGCCCAGGATTAAAGGTGCCAAGCAGGTGTGGTACTCACATGCCACCAGCTGAATGTCACTATGCTGAAGTAATTCCCCAGGAACAAGAAGGACACTTTGATGCGACTGGCAGTCGCTGAGAGGAGGTTTCTGACCATTGTTTGTGCTTATCCACCCATGATTACATCTGGTGGTGAAGAGGGACCTGTGCAGCAAGGCAAAGCCCTCGATATACTAGTCCATCTACTGTCCCCACAGCCTGGTGCAACAAGAAGCAGATAAATATGGAGGACTGTAAAATGTATATGTTGAACTATCTGCAGTTAAAACATTAAATAAGGCACTCTCGCAATACAAATCAGTGTTTCTCCAGCACTGTTTGTCATGTCAGTGACTGGCCGCTAACAAGCTAATCTGTGCTCACCTTGTTTCCTTGAAAACATAACAATTCTTGTTTTAATTTGATTATACACTAAATAAAACATACTTATTTTATTTTATTTCATTTTTGCCAATATATCCCCCTAAATCCTACACACTGGACCTTTAAAGAATTGATTTATGTTCAGCATCAGATGAAAGTCTGGAAAAAATTTCAGTAAGGAAGGAACACAATGACAAAGCAATTACTGAATGACCTGACACTGCTCTTAGAGCACAGATAGAGAATGTCACGGGAAAACATGTGTTAATTAGGAGAATTGTGTGGGAGACTTCCAATTAGAGTTAGATGAGGCCTCCTACACAGTTCTTCTGGTGACCTGTCTGCTCTTACACTGCAGCTGATGGTTGCTCCTCATTCAGTTATTTTATCGGTGGAGGGAATGTCACACCTCAGCAGTTCCAGTCTTGCAGGGAAAAGGCTGGATTTTGTTTAGCATTGCTGTCTGTAGCCACTCCCTGTGGGTTACAGGATGTGAAGTCCTGCTCACTGTTACACTAAATCATATGTCTATAAAAACACAAGTTGAAATAACTGTGTAAACAGTGAATATGACTGACTGTTGGCTTCCAGCTGTGACCATCTCTCCTTCAAACCTTTGTATTTTAAGGTTGTTTGCTGTAGTTTGGTCAAATTCACATTAAATGGAATATTCTCTCCTTACCTTCCTTGAAGCACTGTTTCCTGTATAATACAGACAGACAACATCTAATAGAAGTATCCAGAAATTTTAGAGGAAAGGAGAAGTAAATTATCCTGTAAGAAATTTATAAATATTAAGTACATGGTAGATAGGTTCACACAGGGTAAATCAGAGGTAAGGAGAAAGAAATGAAGGGTATTTTTGTAAATACTGAATAAATGGTAAATGCACCTGCACTTGTACAGCACCTTTTTAGTTGTTTGACCATTCAAAGTGCTTTTACTGTATGAGCCACATTGACACATTGACACACTGATGGCCGAGGCTTCTATACAGGGTGCTGCCTGTTATTCATTTTTTTATTTTTCATTTTTTTAGAAATTAACACACCAAATGGAACAGCCATCAGAAACTATTTGGGGTCCAGTATCTTGTCAATGATACTTCAGTATGTTATGGATTGAACCGCCAGTCTTTCGATTAATAGATGACCTGCTCTAACTCCTGAGCCACAGCTGCCCACCTCAGATAGATACCCTCAAGGTATTTCAGAGTAAAGGAAAAATTAGTTATAGTGTCTTTTGTCTCGTAAATACTAGCCATGGTGTACAGTCCTGGCAAACAGAGCTGAACAGTTGATTACAGTGGTATCTCTTAAAGCATTATGGTATAATGTATTACACAGTTTTGACACACTACCACAACATGATACACTAATGAATAAATTACAATAAAAACTAAATATTTGAACTTTGCTCATGGCAGCTGTGACAATACTTTCTACATTTCTTACAGGAGTGCCTTTGGCAGGGAAGCTACACCCAAACTTCATGGGTTTACTATGTCTTCATTCTTCTTTGTTGTTGTATTTAGAAAAGAAAAGTCAAGAAATGGGTCTAAAGTTTGTGTACATGGCATCTCAGCGCATTCCCATTCCAAACCAAATTCCAAATATCACTGTTTTGACAGTGCTTTTAGTGTAAGATCTTTACACCAAAAGTCACCTTTTGCATCCACATGAAACGCTGCTGGACAGCGTCAGGTGAGAATGCAGTTGGACGGAACCTGTCGAATCTGCATGACATGAACAGGGGACTACATCAGGCTGAAATGCTGCCAGTGACAAAGTAATATAAGGAGCGTGAAGGAGCGTGAAGTTTTTTGATGCTGTGGTGTTGGTTGCCGCGTGCTGTTGTTGCTTAAACATAACCACGTGCAGAGTAATCCCACCATGTGCTTATGTTAAAATCATGGTAGCACCATCCTGGAAATGTAAAGAAGGATACCTAGTGTAATATGTAGACACGGAAGTCCACTGCAAACTGGCAACATGTTACGATTTGGGATGAGAACAGTGTTGGACATTCAGTGTAATTGTGAAATGGTTTTAGGGTTGAGCTCTGGATTTCACTCATTAACAGCACCACCACTATATGAATCAAATCTATTTTATCAGGTCATATCATGTTATAATTATACTCCACATGGTTGGTATGTTCACATTCTTTTTTTCACACACCAATGGGGAGCAGGCAGAGGGTAGGTCGGGCCAGGGGAGGAGTTGACGAACCAGCTAGATGGTGAGTTTCTCACATTGTCTTTGCACACACAGAGACAATGTTTGCCACCACATGGTGTATCAGTCCATGGCACAGGTTAACAAAGGTAGATGAACAGGCAAACTGACAGACACCAGGAGCATGCAAGCAGAAGGCTGAGGAGTTTACCAGGATGCAAGAGACAGGTCGGCTACGACTAGCTGTGTGTAATCAGGAACAGGTGAAACCAGTTGCTTTGATGAGATCGGCGTGACTGGGGCTGAGGTGCGGAAAACCACAGGGAATCAAAAGATACTGCATGGAAGCCCTATTCCACTGAATCAGTCCAACTTGGTGTCAAATTTGTGCAATTCGCTTTCATTGCCTTAAGCTTTGGGAATGCTTATTCTTGATTTCCAACACTGGGGGCACTTGACATTTTAGATGTGGGGCTAGCCCCACATTGGGGCCTCTACAGAACGGCACATTAATAACAGCATTTTAAAATCCAGCCACTTAAAGCCTTAAACAACTGCATCGCATGTAGATGCTGCAGCTAGTAGCTCCTTAGATCCTTGCTACTTTTTTTTGCTCTATTTTCCTATTTTTTTGACTCCATGTCCCCCTCTGCTGAAGCACGACTTTTCTACCATAGAGAACCACTTGGAAGTTTTGACTGAATGCAGCAAACCACAAGAAGATCCCTGCCAACAGCATACGCCAAGTGGCCATTTAGACCACAGGGGAGAAAAAAAAAATCAAAGCACCCAATGAAGACAGGGAAGAGAGCCAGCATCAGAGCAAGGCTAACCTGACTTGGACCAAGAGCTGTTCCTCTACAAAGCCTTCTTCTAGGTAATGTCCGATTGCAGGAGAACAAAGTGGATGAGATGTGATTGAGGCTTACTCAGCAACTGGAAATCAGAGACTGCTCTGCACACATCTTCACAGAGAAAGGATTGCTATTGCAATGGAGCAGCTGCATGACTCATCAACTCCTTCCTCAGCTCTGAAAAGATGTTGCAGGAATTACAAACAATTAATTTCATTTTTTCAAACTAATTTAAAAAAAATACTAATAAATCTACCTTGTACCTTGATGTCATACATGAATTCAGATATTTTCAGTTCTAAATGACTCAGTACCACGAACACCACCCTTTTGTCTGCTGCCAGCAGGTGGGGCTTCTCTAACAGTGGCTTGTGTCCAAGCTATCTTCTATCACAGGAATGCAAACCCAGTCTTTAGCTCTTATCAGTCATATGAGGCTGCTGATAAGCAGGCTGACACTCTTGTGGCTCAGCTCTTTCACTGTCTCCTTCTACTTCACAGACCACCTCTATCCAAAAACCTGACTGATCTTATGGTCTATCAGTCACTGATATTTTTAGAAGACATTTTAGGAGAAATATATTTACATTGTGGTCAAACAAAATTAATAAATTGAACACAAAGCTGCAGGCTGGAGCCTCTCAGACTTTTCGAGATGGCTTGTTTTCAAATGTGTTCACAAACTGCATGGACATTTCTGCTCTGTTGATGTTGTGCATGTGGTCCTCTGGCTGAGCTAAGCCATGTTGTCCCAGTTCTGCATTACTGGTCACCTGCTTTCTCCTGCCTGCCCTGTCACCAGTTCTGTTCAGTCCATTTTCCTCCGAAGTGTAAGTATGTGTGTGTGTGCGTGTGTTTGTGTGTGTATGCAAATATATGAGTGCCAGGACGAGGCCATCAGTGAACCAGCTGCCAGTGCCTGCAGGCAATTGGCCTGTTTTCGGATAACAGCCAAGATGATGTCAGCCCTCAGAGAGAAGGCAAATCTTCCTCATCACAACCCTGAATCCTAGAAAGTATGTTTGTATGTTAATTCATTAAAATAAAAGCACTTTGGCTAATATTTTGGAAGAAGAAATGATATAATAATTCTGTGGTCATTATTGCAAGATTCCCTATTTTGTCGTAAAACAAATTAAATATGTTGTCAGTGAAAATGCTGCTAATATGTACAGTATCAGCATTTTTGTGACTTGCCAGGTATTTGCTTAATATATCCTCATGTTAATTGCGCAGATAATTCAATGTTTGATGTTTTTTTCCCTCCGTTACAGAGTTTTTTGGGGTGGGGTTTCCTCAGACGATGTGAGGGTCTAAGGGCAGAGGGGAGACGTATGCTGTAAAGCCCTCTGAGCCAAACTATGTTTTGTGATAAAGGGCATTATAAATAACATTGACTGAGTGATTGATGTTTAAAATTCAGTGTATACAAAACTATGCTCCCTGGAAGGTTGCTGGGCTTGGAAGCCAATTTTCATAGTGACCAAAAAGCCAGTCAGTCAGTCATTTTCTGTAACCGCTTGTCTTCGTAAGGGTCGCGGGGGGCTGGAGCCAATCCCAGCTGTCATTGGGCGGAAGGCGGGGTACACCCTGGACAGTTCGTCAGACTATCGCAGGGCCGACACATATAGACGAACAACCATACACACTCACAGTCACACCTAAGGGCAATTTAGAGTCACCAATTAACCTGAGCTGCATGTCTTTGGACTGTGGGAGGAAGCCGGAGAGAACCCACGCAGACACGGGGAGAACATGCAAACTCCGCACAGAAGGGCCCCCGCCCAGACCGAACCCCGTTCCAACCGGGATTCGAACCAGGGACCCTCTTGCTGTGAGGCAACAGTGCTAACCACAAAGCCACTGTGTTAGTGACTAAAAAGCGGTTTTGCAATTCCTGAGAGCTGTCAAGTAAAGCCATTGGGCCCCAAAAGACTTCACAAAGACTCACACTGGGAGAGAGACTTCTATAAATCAGTTACATTCTTTTGAGCATCACAACCCCAGCAAAATGAATCATCTCACTGTCAAGATTTAATCCATTCAGTCTGATAACATTTGGAAATTCTAGAGGAGCAGCAAGAGTATTATTTGATTCCAGTTTGAGCTTGCTAAATGCTAAATTGCAAGTCACGCTACTGGCGAAACGTGGCCACTCGGCTGCGTCCGGTGGTGTTAAGCTGTGCTTGGTGGCGGAAAGTCTCTAGTGCACCTGCTCTAGAGAAATCATGTTGAAGCAGCGCCAGTTAATTAGGATAATTTTTTAGCTGTTGAACCACTTTGGCTGCATGTGCCACTGAGCAACTCCCACAGGAATTAATGGGGCCCGGCCACCAATACTGTGTCCAGGTCTCTTAATACATCCATGACATAAACATAACTTCTAGGACACAGGGCAGAGTAGCACTACTAATGGGCTGACTGCAGTGTAAGGTACAATGTTTTTTGTTCTGCTGGTAGGGATGGGCTGCCTATTTTTTTTTAATTCAGTTTTCTTGTGTTCACCCGTTAGAGAGGTCAGTTATTAAATTTTGGTTTCTTTAATTTTATCAGATCAGTTTGGTTGCCTCTTAAGGTAAGATTTTTTGTTTCGGGTTTAAGCCATGAAGAGGTTTATTCTTTTAATGCATTTTCTGCCACTGCCACTCACACTGAGCTTCAGTAAGCTGAAAACCTGAAACTTGGACCAATAAATGATGTGCATATATTTCACAAGAAATATGACCCCATGCTGTCATTAAAGCCCATAAGCAGTACAATAAATCCAATAAGTCGAATTTACTTGAATTTTCACTGACATTTACAGCTCAGTGTGCTCTACAGAAAAGCCCTTGGGACCGTGAAAGTCCCCCATGATGGATTTTTTTCCTAATTTGCATTTTTTTAACAGTAATATGAGAAGACTTTTTCAGTATTTCAGCTATATAAATGCTGTATTTGGAACATGTCCTTGTAGAAGTGAACAGCATATTTGTGCTATAAATGAGCAAATGTGGTCCAAAACATGTCTGCTATGAATCAAGAATTAATGCCAGGGATGTGGGCTTTGCAGTCAATTGGCCATGACTCTTTAAAGATTTGTTCATTCATCGTAAACTTGGTGGATACATTTAGACTGTGATAGAAAATACACAAACATCAAAAAAATGTATAAGTAGTGGGGAGAATTTCCCAAATTGGGTGCACACTCTGCGGTGACAAGTTTAACCAAGATCTGAAGTGTCACTGATTGGTGCATGTAGGCGTGGCCTGTTTAGCAGTATAAACTGTGTCTTTGCTCAGTATGGTGTGAGCTGGAACAATCTGGAGACATTAAATTTGGCCCTGTAAGTAGAAGTTATGTTAGAAGGCCTTATTTAAAATTTGCATGATGATGGTCCAATAATTAAAAGCCAAAAAAAGTAAAAAACCTTGACAGGCCATGTCCCTCACACTCTGACTCTGATTTACTTGGAATTTGACACACATATAAAACTCAGTCTGCTTACTGAAAAAGCTTGATGAATAAGGATACCATCATGGATGCTTTGCTTATGTGCATAGGGCCCGATGGTGCCTCTCAGCAGCTGCAAGACTGCTTCAACAGGACCAGCTGGGATGTGTTTAAACACCAGGACCTGGAGGTGTTCACAGCCAGTGTATTATGTTACATTATAAACTGCATGGACACTGTCACAGTGGACAAACGCATCCGGGTCTACCCCAACCTTGATGACCCGGGAGGTCCAGCAGCTGTTAAAATAGAGGAACACCGCTTTCAGGTCTGGCCATAGGGCTTTATACAGCATGCCCCTAGCTAACCTGAAAAGAGGCATCAGAGAGGCCAAATCAGACTACAGGAAGAGGATAGACAACCACCTGGACAGTAACAACAGTAGGCAGGTGTGGCAGGGAGTCAAGTATCTCACCAACTATAGGACCAACCTTCGAGTAGCTGAAGGAGCCACCTTGGCTCGCCTCAAGGTGGAGCCACCAGAGGCAGCCACATCACACCACATGGCCCACAGCAGCTTAACCCTCAAAATAGAGGAGTGTGAGGTGAGGCGCACGCTGCAGGCCATTAACCCGAGGAAGGCCCCTGGACCCGATAGTGTCTCCCGATGCGTGCTGAAGGTCTGTACGAACTAGCTCGCTGAAGTCTTCACAAGGATTTTCAACCAGTCTCTGGCCGAGTCCACTGTCAGTCCACCCTGTCTGAAGTCCTCCACCATAGTCCCCTAGCCCAAAAAACCCCACATTTCCAGCTTCAACGACGACCGGCCTGTCGCACTCACACCAGTGGTGATATAGTGCTTTGAAAAACTGGTCCTTGGTCACGTCACATCACTCATGCCCCGAAGCTTTGATCCCCACCAGTTTGCGTATAGAGTGAACAGATCCACAGAGGACACTGTAGCCACAGCCCTACATGCTGCACTGTCCCACCTGGAGCAGTGGGGGAGCTACATGTGGATGCTACAACTACAACTCTGCTTTTAAACACCCCCGCTTGGAAGACTGTCGGCTGCCTTCTCCTCACTTTGTAGGGGACCAAGGGTGGGATTAACCACCGGGCCCAGGGGCCTCCGACCTCTAGTGGGCCTGTATCATCCATCCATCCATCCATTTTCTTCCGCTTATCCGGGGTCGGGTCGCGGGGGCAGCAGCCTAAGCAGGGAAACCCAGACTTCCCTCTCCCCGGACACTTCGTCCAGCTCTTCCCGGGGGACCCCGAGGCGTTCCCAGGCCAGCTGTGAGACGTAGTCTCTCCAGTGTGTCTTGGGTCTTCCCCGGGGCCTCCTACTGGTGGGACGTGCCCTGAACACCTCACCAGGGAGGCGTCCTGGAGGCATCCTAATTAGATGCCCGAGCCACCTCATCTGGCTCTTCTCAACGTGGAGGAGCAGCGGCTCTACTCCGAGCTCCTCCCGGATGACCGAGCTTCTCACCCTATCTCTAAGGGAGAGCCCAGCCTCCCTACGGAGGAAACTCATTTCAGCCGCTTGTACCCATGATCTTGTTCTTTCGGTCACTACCCAAAGCTCATGACCATAGGTGAAGGTAGGAACGAAGATCGACCGGTAAATCGAGAGCTTTGCCTTTCGGCTCAGCTCCCTCTTCACCATGACAGACTGGATTAATGCAGCGTCTGCATTAATCCAGACGCTGCACCGATCCGCCTGTCGATCTCCCGTTCCATCCTTCCCTCACTCGTGAACAAGACCCCGAGGTACTTAAACTCCTCCACTTGGGGCAGGACTTCGTCCCCGATCCGGAGGGCCAGCAATATGTCTAGAAAATACAATGGACTTCAAGCACAACTGAGAAAAGAGAAATTGTAATACATACTTAGTACATTATGTACCATGCGCAGCTCACTCCCTAAATTTAGTTGTAGTCAACACCATAGATTTGATTTATTACAGTCCCTGTATACCTTTTGTTCCTCCTCAACAAGCGGATGGGGAAAAGTTTTCTGCAACACTGATGGCATAAGTTTGACTCTAAAATCTCTCTCAAGTACACGTTGGAGCTGTCGTGCAGATGCCACCACAGCTTTATGGAAAAAGTACACTAAGATAAGGGAGGCACTTGCAGACCCAAGGCATGAAGCAGGAGTGCTCTGCACCAATCTGGCAAATGCATTCATGGCCCATTTCTGGGATACAGTACTTGACAGATTTCAAGCCACCAGCCTAGTTTTACAAAAAAAAAAGTGACATTAACATTTTAACAGCAGTAACTCTTCTGGAATCCTTGCATGCTTTACATAGCAGGACCTATTTCAGATGTATGAAAAAGCAACACAACAGATGTGTGCCAAACCTTCAAGAGTGACCAACAACAAAGCAGAAAACACAAAATGTTTGCAGTGTTATGTGTGAACAGGACAGCTCTCTATCAAAGATGCTGAACACCATGTTGGTACTTGACCTGCAATCAGCTTTTCCCAACGTATATGTTGCCTTGACAACGTTTCTCACTTTGCCAGTGACAAATTGTGAAGGAGAGCGTTTCTTTTCACACATGGTAAGAATTAAAACTGAACTGAGGACAAGAATGAGTCGGAAATGTTTGAACTCTTTATCAATTTTGGCTATTGAGTCAGAACTTGTCAGAAACCTGGACTTTAATGATGTAGTGGAGGAAGTTTTCAAGGACAAAGGCCAGAAAGAAAACCATGGCCTTAGTAGGCCTACTTACACATTCTCACACTTTATAGTGTTCTGAATTATAGAAATTTATTGGTGAAGGTGGTGTGGAATGTGCTTGTATATACCATTTAGTCTCACAAAGTAGGTAATAATACATTGATATTGTTGCTGCTAGCCAAGGAAAGTATTCCTGCAAACGTGTAAATCCTGTATGACAGATAAGATCTACAGGTGTTGTCATTTAGGTTTGATCAGCAGCTGCGGCCTATGATTGCTACCATATTCTTTGTGTGTAAATGTTGTATAAACTACAGGTGTTTCCACGGACTGTCATCCATGCAATAACCTTCAACAGTAACATCACAGTACAATGCATGCGTGTTTGTGTCTGTGCACTGGAGGGGTGGTGTGGTGTATGGTGGGGTGCGGTGGGGTGGGGTTTAGGGGGGACTTTTGGCCCAGGGGCCTCATGTATTCTACATCTGGGCCTGCCCCGGACACTCCCTGTTTGAACTGTTGCCGTCAGGCAGATGGTACAGGTCAATTAGAAAAGGAAAAACAGACTCAAAAACAGTTTTTGTCCAGCAATAACCATACTCAATGTTGCTACCATATAAGCGCAGGTGCGCTACATACAATGTGCATAAGAGCTTGTACAAACGACAGAAGAATATATGGTTGTGTGTGTTTATGCTTGTTTTTTTCATGTTATTTCGCCATAGCTGCCCCCACCCTCTGGAACTCTCTCCCCCCACACATCTGTGCCTCTGACTCACCTCTAGCATTAAAAAAAGTGTTAAAACCCGACCTCTTTCAACAAGCATTTAACCTCCATTAACCTCCATCAACCATTTCACCTGTTCAATTGGTTTTTGTTTGTCTTATGTGTTTGTAAAGCGTCTTTGAGTTTGATGAAAAGCGCTATATAAAATTGGTTTATTATTATTATTATTATTATTATTATTATTTATTTATTTATTTATTTTAGTTGTTGTTTAATTTTGAGCTATTTCTCTTTTTACTTATCATTAGCCTTTAGTTACTGTGTGAATAGTGCACTGACCGGTTGGCATGTTTAATTTCATTGTACATGTTACATGTTACAATGACAATAAAATTCTCTATACTCTATAGTGTGAACAGCATTGCCACTATGGGCAGGAAACCAGTGCTGGACGGGTTGCCCTGACGGCCCAATATGATCATCTTCAATGATAATCATACACATTGCATTAACTCTCCCAGTTAAGGTCGCCAGAGACACAACACAAGTTGAGCTGTGCTCACCGCTGATTTGGCAAACACAGCCAAAATAAAAGGACAAATAAGCTAAAGGCAATGACTTTTAGGTTGCTATTAAAATGATTAAGACAGGTGATTGCCTCTGCTGAGCAAAGTTTTTCAAAACATAAACTCATTAAGACATACCTGCATTCAACAATGGGACAGGAACCTCTAAGTGGTCTGCTGTCATCAGCATCAATGCAGAGCTCTCTCAGAAGCTGTCAAACAATGACCTCATGACCTATGGCCTGTTTCTTCAGTAGGAAACAGTTTTGTACACATACTATGATGAAAGGCACATAATCAACAACATCTACAGTAAAACTGGTAGTAGAAATTTCATAGCAGAAAAACCACTACGAGTAACCAAAGGCCATTGAAAACATCTATAAGATTAGGCTTTATTGTCCATGACAGGAGAGCATTTGTTTCAGAGTGTAAGGCTATTCCAAAGATTTAAAACAGGGATCCCTCCTCAGCTGCTCTTCCTGAGGTTTCTACCATTTTTCCCCCATTACAGGTTTTTTTTAGGGGGAGTTTTTCCTTAGTCATTGTGAGGGTCTAAGGTCGTTGTATGTATGTAGGTGTTGTATGCTGTAAAGCCCTTTGAGGCAAACTGTGATTTGTGATAATGGGCTTAAATAAAATTGACTTGACTTTACATGACTACTGCAAAGGCTCAATCTCCCTCATCCAGCAGTCTTGATCTTTTGACAGTTAAAAGACATTGTTCTTTTAAGATCTTAAGGTGCGTTTCCACTACATGGTACCAGCTGATGTGGAAACACTGCAGACCAGCAATTGGCCAGAGAGGATCATCTGCGTAATTGCTTCATAAATGTGTGGCATGCACGGCATGCACGGCACACACGGCACGCACGGAATACCCTGAATAGCGCAAACCCATGCCCACCATTTTTAAACAGCCAAGCTATTGTAGTGGCCGCAGTTTTGTATCTTTTTCTTTTCTTTCCCAAAATGGTAACCAGAATGATCACACTGTGGTCGCTCGAGGAGGTGCAAATACAAATCACCTTGCTGACCGATGAGCATATCCAGCGAGTGCGAGTCTGTATGTATGGAGTTGAAGATGACATCACGGCAGTTTCGCGCAGCATTGCTATGATGACCAGCTACACTGAGGCAGTATTATCTTCTAACGGAAAACGACCCCCAAAAAAGTGCCTAGAACCAAAGGCGAGTAGAGCAGAGTGAGGGCAGATAGTTCAGTCATGTAGACGGATGTCAGCCCATGTGTGTTTTTAAAAACAAATAAAATTACCTTAAATTAATCCTGTATTATCCTGTATTGATGATATTTGACTTCAGACAAACTGAAACCAGCTGAAATGACTCTGTTCAGCTTCGCAAAGCCCTAAACTCAAAGCCAAGTGTGACCAGGCTCCTGGTGTATTCATCTTCATTCATTCAGTAAACAATCTTTTCATAATGACTGATCTGTCTCTTTGGCTGCCTGGGACATGGGGAAGACGCTGGTTTATGCTGGTTTATGTGGTGTCTCTGTCCTGCTAGACGGGACATAACAATAGATTTGAAGATACCTTAGTGTCCCAAAAACCCAAGCCATTGCTTTTGGTTCATGATTCATACAATGAAACTATATGTTTAATGAGTTGCAGTGGAAACCTGAATGAAATTCTTGGGATTGTGGAATAAAAAAGGGAGATCCAGGAAGTGTAATGTTGGTTTACTAGAAATTAAAGATAAGCTCTGATTGCTGGCACTAAGGAGAGAGGCTGAACTACTTCCACATCATTTTCTACATGCTACTGTTTGCCAATACGCAACAAACTCAATGAGATCTCTGATTTATGCAACATATTCTAATTGATACTTGTTAAATTAATCCAACCCATCAGGCAGGTTGCTTAACTCTCCAGCTTAAAAGCAATGAGTTACAGACTGATCTGCAGGCAGTGCTGGCAGATCCTCTCTCTGCTAGATGCTGCAGGCACAGGCTCTCAGTAAATATACCATCACTAACAAGCCAGCAAAACAGGAAGTGCTTAATGATGTCCAGTCTCACAGTCCTTTGTCTTCAAAACACCCCCCACCCCCCACTCCCCAAGAATCTGAGAGGAATTTCCCTTTCCTCAGACCTTTAAATAAACTTGAGAAGTAAAGATGCTACACAGAAAATTCTAGGTGCCACATTGAATTCCACAGAAAACAACAAGTCTTCCAGGCTGTGTGTGTGAGACTTACAGTGACACAATGTGGTATCTTGAGGTCTTTTGTCATTGTTTAATGACTTGTTTCCTGACACATTTGCATTAGGGAAGTGTTAACTGAGATTGCTGTTGGCTTTCCTCAAGGAACAACTGTGTGTCTATTCAATGGGCTGCTTCCCTTTTACAGAAATATGCTGAATTTATGTCATCTTTTTTACTATGACCAGTTGTTTTATTACATTTTGGTTACCATATCTATCACCAAATCAAAGATGCATTCAGAATTATCAGAACTGACAAAGCATCAGGAGTTAAGACCAATTATGTCAAGAGATTGAATATCTGAACTCCATTTACATGCAAATATTGTAGTATATATATGTGTTTACAGTAGTCATACATGTGTAATAATAATAATAGGTAGAACTATTAATAATTACATAAGTAGTTGGTGTTCAGTAGAACCACAGCACCAGTGCAACCATCATGATGCAGGCTTAGTTACTTGAACCCATCTGCTTAAACCAAAGAAAAGTTATCTCATGGAGGAACCAAAACATCCAGTTTCAGTTTCAATGGTCCCGACACACACACACTCTGCCACAATACGCCCACTTACGCCCATGGTGTCTACATCTTATCTTGTTCTTCCTCTCCCTTTCTTGCTTCGATGAGAATCACGTCTGCTGTGTTGTGATAGAGATGAAAATCTCAGATACAGATGTCTCAAAACCTGGAAAAATAAAAGCCAAACTATTTGTACGGTTAGATGAACCAAGGAAAAGTAATCCTGGTGGTGAGGTTGACACAAGATGAGACAGGAGTGTTATGCTGATGTTTTCTGCTTTTCTGATTTCCACATTTTCTCTGCAATGTAAAACTTTGAGCTACAGCACAGTGTGATGGAGTGCTAGTGATCTGGCGCTGATGATGGAATTAAAGAAAATAAGTCAAACCGTGACTAATGTAGAGGCTTTTGTATTATCTGAACTAGAGCCTACTTCATGTCTGTCACTGGTCTCTGATGTGTGGGTAACACAGTGAACAGTTCATGGTTAGCGTCCAAACAAGCTCCTCCCCTTTGTTCCAGGAAGGGGCCTGGGAAAGTAATTAAGGCAGAAATCCAGTCGGCAGAGCCCGTTCACCCTGCCTGTAGCGCTGTGTGATATAATGGAGAGAGGCGCACTGAGCTCATGCTTTTGTATACTCATGCATTATGCTATAGACCACTGAGCCAAGCCAACGCAGCCCAGCACTGTAGCTGTACATCACTTTGTTTGAAGGATATTGCCAGGAAACAACTCATGATATGATGAGACAGGCAATTTATTGTAAGAGCTAAATAAATAGAACATTTCATTGGCTTTGTTTAATGTAGTCATCTTTCAAACATCTCTGCTTTAACATTAACGTGTCAGTAAATTTATCAGGGAAAATAGAAAAAAGCCTTTCCAAACCACAGTCAGTGCAGTATTATTGGAGGTTTTCAGGGTTCCCACAGCTTAAGGCAAGTAGCATTTAGGACTTAAGACTTTCTTAATGACACTAAGAATCAAATTTAAGACCCATTTTACAATTACCACAATTACATGTGGTAATTGTAAAATGGGTCTTAAATTTGATACATACAAAACAAACAAACAAACAACCAGGTTTGTGGTGATGTTAATGCAACTGGCATTATTTTGAGATTTTACAGTGCAGAGTTGGTAAAAAAAAAAAAGAAAGAAAATCTTTAAATCATACTTCTAATGCCCAAGCACATTTAAGACTTGGCAAGCTTGATTTAAGACATTTCAATACCAAATCAAGCTTTATTTCTAGATTTTTTAGATTTAAAAAAATTACTACCTTTTTACTTTTTTAGAATTTGCTAAAACCCTGGCTTTTGCTATTTTTTTTTTTCATTTTCAGTGCACCCATCCAGTAATCATCACTATTTTTAGATCACTTTTCAGGTCAATTTATTATCATTCGCATCTCAGTGTGAAAGAGTTGCCCATAAATAATTGTGAGTCATTCCTGTAAACAAGAAAATCTTATCAAGTGCCAAAATTACAAAAGTGAGTTTCATCAGATTTGACTGTTCCTGTGCCTCTTTGTGTGTGTGTATGTGTATAAAGGAATTGTATTTGCATTCAGTTCTAACTGTCCATAAGAGGGTTCCATGGTATTAAAGCCATGGTGGGCCATGCTCCGGCTGTGCTACTCACGGCCGAGGAGGGAGGTGGGGGGGCAATGGATCTGGCACAGTGCCAGACAGATATTCCCAGGCAGCCCCAAATTAAGACAAACAAAAACTAGATTAAAGGACTGAGCTTTTCGTTCCACCCCCACATCATATATGCTTCCTGTAAATGACTCCTGACCATTTCACAGGCGTGTCATGGTAGTTTAGCTCCCAGGCTGCAACTGATTCCAATGAATTTAATCTCTATGTGAAAATCAGCATGCAGAGACTTTTATTGTTACATAACTTGCGCTATAAAACATGTTGCTGCAGTTGTGAGTTCTGACTGATTTCCAAACTGCATTGCATTGCCACACAACAAAAATGTTGGAAATCATAAAAACAGACTGAGACAAAGGTTTCATTTTTCAGTCATGTTGGAATGTCTGTTAGCTGGGGTTATTAGAGTGAAACCTCTCGATGAACTGTCTGAACAGCACACACTACTTTTCAGTAACATTTCTGTGTGTCCAAGGGTTACATATGCCTCTATAAATAGAGCTGCAGTTCACCCATGGGAGCTGTCTGAGTGGCTGTCCTGACTCATGCATGGAGCTGCAGAGTGTGTCAGATCCATAATGATGCTCTCACAGTAGTTCCATCCAGCCAGGCTTCTGGGAGCCACTCAATATATACAGTCCTGTGGTCAGCATACCACTGAGAAACTCGTCATCCACTCCTGAAACTATGACTACACCACCAGTACTATTCATTACTATTCCATTCTGACTCAAGAATGGGAGAAATGTGTCCAAATGTTTGTTGCATTCTTGAACAGACAGACAAAAGGATGGATGAATAGATAGAAAGACAAACAGAGGACAGACAGACAACTACAAACAATCAGTAGTGAGCACATCATCCCAGTTGAAGGGGGAAAAAACTGAGGCTGTGTAGCCATTCATCTCTACGTGTGTGCTCCTGGAGTCAAAATGGAAAATGGGCGCTATTTCTAAAACACCTCAAGCACTTCCTTCATATTGATACGTCAAATTCCAAATACATTTTTTTAAAAGCTGAAAAGGAAATTATAAAACATATACATGATATATTATACCCTGCCTCATTAAACTGTACTGTACAGATCATCAGTACTCGGCAAGGAAAATATTAAGAGGTCTGAGTCAGTGACAGCGTTCCAGCAGTCAGACTTCGATGGGACGGCAAATCACACTTTAACCATCATGTCTTTGTTGTTTCAACTTTGACTGAAAACTCTTTGAAAAAACTTTCTGAAAACTTTCCACCGGATTAATTCATTCAGATCCCCTGTCCAAGCTAATGGAAATTACATTTCTAGGAAGTCTAGATCTATGATTTTTGTCATCTGGCTCCACTCAGATGCACAGATTTGTATGATGGGACGTTTGAGCCAATCACAGTGTTCCACCTCATCTGAAGTGGACGTCAGAGCTAAACCCCCTCTTTACTGAGCATGGCCATGGATCTATTATAAATCACAGCATGGCTGACTGTGAGGAAAGGAGGAAGTGCACAGCATGTTTCAGTCCAATGATCACAGTTTTTAAGTACATAACTTGTGTTTAAACTGTGTTTGAAGAAACCGAAAGATGTTATATTACTAATAAATGTCAAAATATCATGAAAGATATACACTTTTACTCTGGATTTTTTTCAAAAATAAAAAATACTGAAAATACTGTTCTGATTTGTTTTTCTAATGATACAATCATCTTATAATTAATTTTTCTGATAATAGCTGTGTCCCAATTCAGGGTCTGCATCCTTCGGAGGCAGCATTCGAAGGCAGATTACGTCACAACGCTGTGCGAAGGCTGTCCCAAATCGAAGGCTCCTTTGGATACAGCCCACAAATGCAACCTTCTTTTCCCTCTTTTTTAAGATACACTGCTACTATCCCATGGATGTATTATAGTGAAATCTGGATACAGCCGTGGGCACCATGAGCAAAAAATCCCAAAACACACGAGAGACACAAGAACGCACAGGAAAATCTCAGAATGAGACAGCCGATCTACCACGTGTGAAGTAAGCAATAATCTGGTGCGGAGGAGAGGTGAAGCCGGAGTATTTAAGCAGTCACAGGATGATTGAAGATGAGACGCAGGTGAGGAAGTGTGTACCACTCTCCAGCCCCTGCAACAAACAGAGAGAGACACAGACAAACCAAACATGCACCCAGACAGACCCAGAAACCCCCAGAGCACCACACTAAAGATATTGTATAGTATAGTAGTATAGACGTTTTATTCTGCAACATAAAATATGTACACTTAAACCCAATTTTTGAACTTTTAAAGTTTTAGTCGTCTTAAAAAAGGCGGTTGCTAACAAATGGCTACATGGGACTACAGCATCTGTTGGGGATGTTTGACGTTATCACAGCGGACACAGAAACTCATTTAACCCACTTGTCCGCCTTTACAGCTTTACAGGGTTTGCACTCAAACTTGTAGATTTATCTGTTTATGCTATTTTTCGATTGTGTTTTAATGTCTTTTTACAGTGTTTGTAGTGGTGACGTTTAATACCTGCAACCACAATGTACTTGTATATCCTATCAATAACTTTTTGCTTCTGGCGATTTAATTTATGCTTCAAAACACACAAAAGTGTTGTTCATCTGTGAAGATTATCATGCTGAACAAAACGTGTCAGTCTCAAAGTTGTGTTTGCCACAAAGCTTATTTTTGGCAATGACCGAAAAGGTTTCTGATGAGGTAACCAGTGCAATGCTTACTTCCTAGTTGGCCTACAAAAATACATCACGTCATCCCTTCACCACTCTATTGGGACACAGCTTATGTTCACAGAATATTCATCTCAGGAGGTTTGCCACATACTGCTTTCAGGAGATACTCCATAAATTGAGGGTATTTGAGTCTTCATCCATTGGAATGGACATATCCAAATCAAAATGGTAACACTTTCTATGAAGACCACATCTATAATTCATTATGAAGGCATTCATAGTGAATTAGAATGCATTCATGATGCATTCATAAACACACATAATGTTACTGATGCCCTGTATCATTAGTCATTAGTGCTGTACAGCCCTCTGAGGCAAACCGTGTTTTGTGATAATGGGCTTTATAAATAAAACTTGACTTGACTTGACTTAAAGTGAGGTACATATTGATGCATTTATAATATTTTTGTGCTTCTTCATAATGTTTCATTGTAGTTGTTAAGTAAAGGGTAATCATTTCCATGTATTTATAAGAATATGTGCCGCATCATAAGTGATTAATGCATACCATAAATTAGAATCCTTTGAAAATGCATTAAAAAGACTGAATTCTGACAATGTGTCAGAGAGCCTTTAGCCACAGAATTAGATTTCACAAAGACTGGGGATCTTGCAGTATCAGAGGTGGACAGAAACTGTTTGGAGACCAATAACAAGGAAAACTAATGTTCACATATTTATATTAATGCATCAGTAAGAATCACGCAACATGTGTTTTAATCTGGTTGAAGGAGTTTTTAGTTGAAGTTGAAATGGTTATAGTATGATTTGGCCACCCCACTGACTCTAACAGAACTGATCAGAGTCTGACTCCTGGAGCGCTGTCACTGACTCATGACCTTTCCTTCTTTGAATAGTTTCTTTGGTACATGTCAGCTGAGAAATGTTTTCAGTAACTTGCTAAATCTGAGTGCTGTTAAACCTCAGCTCATAAACCTGAGCGTCACCTTCACAGTATGAGGACACTGTATCTCAGGCCTATTGTCTGGAGATCATAAAGCCTGCAGTTTGCAGCATGAACTGTAATATGAGTAACTTCTTTACAAAGGGTGTTCACACATGGATGTCTGGCACTGCAGCGGGCAGGGTGCATTGCAGGGACTGCACGGAGAAAAAATATAAAATTTAGAGAGACACTGAGATACTGAGAACCTTTCAGTCTTTATACATGATGAATAGCAGCAAAGTGGTTAATGTCGTTCAGCAGTTATTGGAGCAACAGATGTGAGCTGATTGGACACTGGTCTGGAGCATTTCCAACACAAGGATGGGCATGAAACTCCCTGCTGAGTCATCACAATAAACAAAGAGAAAATCTGCACCAAAAAAAGCATTATACAGAAACTATAGGAAAGAAGTCAGGAGGCAATGAGCCCAAATCATCCCCCAGCAGGTGAGAGCAGTGGTGTAATGCAACCAAGTAATACATTTTGTTACAGTACTAAAGTATTTTTTGGGAGTATCTGTACTTTACTTGAGTTCTTATATTTCTGTCAACTTTTACTTTCACTCCACTACATTTCTCCTTAGCACTGTAGTTACCTAATACAAAAGGAAAGGAAGGGAGGAGGGGAGAGATGGGTTAATAAAGTGATAGGAGGGAAGGGGAAAATTAATTTTGTTCTTTAAGTCCTTTAAGTTCTAACAAAATAAGTATAACAAATATAATTATGTATGTATAATATATTTTTTTAATGTGTACTGAAGGCTCTTTTTCTTTTAAAAAAAGTGTGTGTTACAAAGATATCGTCATTCTCAAAATTCTGAATGTTCTCTTCCTATTACCAGCATGTACTTGTACTTTACTTTCAATACTTAATTACATTTAATATCATAAAATTACTTTAAGACTTTTACTCAAGTAACATTCTTATGGATGACTTTAACTTCTACCCAGTCATATATGGCTTCCAGACAGGCTACTTAATCACCTGTGAGGAGGCTGAGCTTTGACAAATGTGGTTGGCTAATTCAGGAGCCTGATTTTGCTTTGGATTTTTAGATTTTGGGTCCATTCAGCATTGCTCATGATTGCATAAATGACGTGTTTTAAATATGCAGAAGTGATTTCCCAGCTGTGGCTGGAGTTCTCTGGTATTGTTTCTAGTCATTCTGCATGATAAATAGATTTGTTGACATCCTTTGTCAGACTATTTCAAGAAATGAATGTGAAAGCAAGTAGTATTGAGATCGTACTTTAGCTGAAGCATCACTGTGGTTTGGTGGCTGTGTTCAGAGTGTGTAGTGGAAAGTGTTGAAATGCAGGAGAGCACCGCATGTATCCGCCGCATGACCTCAGTGGGACAGGCACGCACCGAGCTGCATGCATTAATACTGTCCCTGTGACGACACAGCCGGACAACCCTTATTTGGACACCCTCGCGCTCTCACATTGCTGTAAGCAGCGATTCATAATCAGACTGAAGCTGACGAAAGGATTCATAGAGCTCAGACGCCGATCCGGGAACGTTATTAACGCCAAGGACTGAGCGGAGAGGGACTGCGTCTATATCACCTGAGAGGACTTTTACCCGACAACATGTGGACATTGAGACCAGCAGCAGCTCTTTTTCTTGTCTTCTTTTTGTCCACACAGTGTGCATCAGGTGAGTTCGAGCCGCGCGCTCTGTCAACTCAGTGACTGCGCGACCTCTGTCAGGAATGTTAATGTCAGGAGTGTAGGAGTAAAAAAAAAAAAAGTTGATTACTTATTATGGCAAAATTTAAATGTAGCGTTAGATATGCAAACAGCAGCCAGCCGGCGAATACATATTTTATACAACTCGACATGTCGTTCATTCGTATGGAGGATGTATTGCTGCGATGAAAATAAGACAACACAGACTTACGTATATCAACCTTGAGGTTTTTAAAGTTACATTTGCTGACACTTTTCTACACCATTTATTTTTAATGTTTAGGCTAGAACATTAAAAAACACAAAAGCTTGCTCTCTTATTTCATGTTGATTACGTCTCACGTTGTCGAGTTTGCAGTGGTTATGTAGAGAATCTGCAAGGATTTTTCCAGTGGTAGGTCTAAATCAGCAGGTTAGTACACACTCTGCTGGGTAAATCTACATGTGAGATTTTGAACACAAAGGGATATGCTCCAAAGCCTTCTTTTGAGCATATCCAAGGCAACCACACTGTTAACATATAACAAAAGGTTTATTTATTTAGTATAATGGTTTACTGTGCCATTCCAATGCAATCCTCCTAATCCTTTCCCCTCTTTTTAAAAATAATTTTCAGGTAATTTCATTTAATCTTTTACGAATTTCTTGCAATTTGCTGGACATTTCTTGCCAAGTTGCTTATTGTCTTTTTCTCTATGTTTTCGGAAGAAACCAGGAAAACTGATGTCGATCCAGGTTTCAAAGGATTAAGTCATCAGTACCTGTGAAACCTAGGTTCCTGTTAATATATTTAAAGTGTCAGCTTGCTTAATATGGGACTAACTAAGACTCCAAATCCGTTTGCCATTTTGATTTCACAAAACTTCCAAAAGAAAGTGCTTTGCTTTTATTGCTAATTTTTTCAACCAAGTTTAAAAAACGAAATTACCTTTGTCATTGATCCTGCTGATCTGGATTTGAAGGATGAGTTGATTAAAATCAGCAGCTCATAAGATTCCATCCGAAATTCCATACAAGAAACAATAATTTACAACATGAATTTTATTGTTCACAAGTGATTCCAGCAAGCCGTGAAGTTTCTAATCCTGTGTGCAGGGAACACTTGGACTCTGAGCTGAACCTCTGGCTGCTGCTATCAACACAGCTTGCGTGTCTGTGTGGTGCACTTACTTGAGGTCAGAACAACACTGAGTGAAATCCTTGTAAACGTCTGTGATGGTCAGTGTGTTAAACTGTGGCCACCAAGTTACACAGTTAGTGATTAGTAATCACTCCATAAAACCATATGACCAGGAGAAGAGCAACGCATTTCACTGAGAACTACATTTAGATATTTCACCTGAGCCCCTCTTTGACAGTCATGGGCTGGCTTGGCTTGGCTTGGTTTAGTTTGGCTTGGTTTGGTTTGGTTTAGCTTGGCTTGGATTGGTATGGTTGGTTTAGTTTGGCTTGGCTTGGCTTGGCTTGGCTTAGTTTGGCATGGTTTGGTTTGGTTTAGTTTGGCTTGGTGTAGTTTGGCCCGTCAGCCCAGATCTGCAGGGATTTGTGTCTCTATTCCAGCAGGGCAACCTGTTTGAAGGTGTGCCTTTAACTGATGACAGTTGTTCTTGAGTTGTTCAAAGGTAGCAGGCTGAAGTCCCCCATTACTTGTGTCTGTGTGTGTGTGTATGTGTGTGTGTGTGTGTGTGTGTGGGAAAAGCAGTTCATTTGTTGTCTGTAGCTCTCTTGATTTTCTTAATCAACAAAGTGAACAAATCCAAAACATGAACCCTGAACTGAAGTACTTTTCTTGTTTCGCACAATGAATGAATATTACATACAGTGAAAAGCATAATATTTTATGTCTCTTTCTGCTGGTGGGTCATCATGACAAAAGTATACAGAATATGGTAATTCCACTACAGAAAGACTTAATGATCACTAAAATTAGGTGGGGTATAAATAGATTTATATATTTCAGGATTGGTTATCGGCCAAATGAGTTGTTTTATATCAGAACAAATCTAATATTGTGCATCCCTACTAAAAACAGGAGGCAGGAGAGAAATTTAACTGTAAACCACAGAGATTCAGTGAGAAGCAACACAAGCACAGCAGAACAGAACGAGCAGAACACACATAGACAATTAAAAACCTTCGTCTGGTCTTCTGCACAGACAGGAGGTGGGTGGAGTCTGCCACATACACACTTGTTTGAAGGGGGCTTGTTGGTGGTTGGTTGCAGTCAGTTAGACCTCACTGCTACCAGCTCAGAGGTGTTCTGGAGCATTTTTGGACCTTCTCCAGGGAAAGTCCATCTTTGGAACATGTTTGGCATGTTGAAACTAGCAAAGGAATGTGCTTGGCATGGTTTGACTCGGCCCGGCCAGAAGTGACAATGGAAGAGGCCCACTTGTGAGCCTGATGAAGTCTTAACACTTGGGTTTAATTATTTGGTGCTGTACGTGTGCTGTTAGTGTGATGTAATAGTACCGTAAGAACGGTACTGCAGGTTTTAGTCCATGAGAAGTGTTGTGTAGTGCTTAGGGTCAAGCATGTGTTATAAACTGCATGAGTCAGTGCAAAGATCAAATACTTGTTCTATTGTTTTCTTACTTGATATGAGCCTCGTTATTTGAGCTCATCAGAAATAGCCTTTTAATGGTAATTTATGCAATCTCTTTCATTCTCAGGCTCCTATCCTCGAGCACAGAATGTCACCTGGAAATCCACCAACTTTAAAACTGTGTTGACCTGGGAGCCCAAACCTACAGCTGATTACTCCTACACGGTGCAGTTCTCTGAGTAAGTACCTGCATCCAAACCCGCACCTGCTGGCTCATTCTGGAAAATACATTTAATGTCCTGCTTATTCATGCACTTCATTTATTCAGGTTGTCAGTGTTACAACTGAAGCACACTCTCCCTTCTGACATGCTTGCTGAGTAACTTCCAAGGAAAGCTTAATAGCAGCAGGGCGTGATGATAAGAATCCATTGGTGATCCAGTAAAAGATTGTATTGGAATGGAGATTTTTGGTCAGAGATCTGAATGGAGAGATTAACAATCACAGACATTAATAAGTCACTAAAAAGAGAAAGAGGCAAAAACTACACAAATTTAAACATCCAAACATCAATAACAAATGCAGACCTGACACTCCCCGAAATATTCAAATCTATACTTTTGTGTCCTGCTGTGATTAATTATTAAACTCTTGACAGTCATGTCTTAAAGTGTTCCTGTTAAGACTTAAAGTGACATAAGCTGTGCTTGTCTTCCAAAAACTCCTATGAACATGTACCTAGACCTTAGATCAGTTTAGTATTTCGACAGCAGACAGTACTTTCACATGTGGACGTGGTTTTTGTCACTTACTGCTCCGTCCAGCAGCACTAACTGTATTTCCTTTTTCACTGGTGATATAGAATGAAGTCTGCACCCCGTTTATCATCCACAAAACGGGGTTTCATGCTGACATTTTCAGGACAAAAAAGAGCAGGCTGGAATGAGAGTCTCTCTTGATGGAATATTTATGAATAGTAGGTGGTAGTTGTACAGTGAGTCCTTCTCAGGCCACAGGGGTTCAATAGCCCACTGCTGCCGTGCAGTGGGATGATGCTCCAAGACATTATATATACAGATATATTCAGTTCACATAATCCAGTCACAATTCATATGTATATTTTAAATGAAAGAATGAAATAATAAAAGATTTTCTCATTAATAAAAGTGTATGTCATCCGAGAGAGGTAGAAGGTAGATTTATGAGTCACTTTTTAATCTAGAATTTAAAAGCAAAATTACTTCTGGCCTTTCTGACCAGTTGAAAGCAGACAGAGTTGTCATATTGAAATGTAAGGTGCTTTGATGGATTCATGTTGACAGCTCATGCATTGAGTAACATTACAAGTAAACATTCCACCTTAAAAGTTGCCAGCAGTTGGCCCAGTAAATCAAATTATTTTCCACAGTTTTCAGCTGCTATTAGAGGCTGCAAACGTCCTTTGATTTTGTAGTTGTTTTTTACTAATGCATGAAATCTTGTCACGGTATGAACAGTGGTTAAAACCAGACACAGCCATGCCCTGAGCACAGTGTTTACTCTCTTCTGACTAATCAACACCTCCACCTTTTAGTACAGTGGACAGATCGGTGTGCTAAGTTCCCCCAACAGAGGGGGTACCAAAATGGGCATGGCAAAGAACGGTTCCTATGGTACAATCTGCAACTTTTCACTATGGAAACGGGGAAAATTCGTACTAAACTGAACTGAACTGAAGCGTACTGCTGGGTGGAAATGGGGCTGTAATGTTGTTCTGTCATCCATTCTCATGTGTTTGTGCATACTTTACTGATCATCTGATTTCTCAGACTGTTTGCACCCATCAGGCATGTCTGTGTGACTTGTTACAGGGACAATGGAAATGAAAAGAGGACCCCTCACTGTATCCGCTCCTCAGCCACAGTGTGTGATCTCTCCAGCTCTCTGACTGACCTGAATGCCTCCTATGAAGCCTATGTCCTGTCTGAGCCCCCACTGGGGGCTACTTCTGACCTCATTGAGTTCCCTCACACCATCTCACCAAAATTCTGCCCCTACAAAGACAGTAAGCTCCTCCGCTACAATGAGTCACTTCTTGAATGTGTTGGACAGAACATTGAATACAAACTGTTCAGACACATGTTCAGGCAGGTCAGCAGTGGAAAAGAGCTGATTACACTGGCACACACGCACACACACACACACACACACACACACACACACACACACACACACACACACACACACACACACACACACACAGGGCAAGGGAACACTTTAACACATTTTTAAGGGTTATTCCAGTTCCTTACGTCTTCTCACAGTTTTAGCTCTCATGAATTGCTGAGTTTTAAGCTGCTGGCTGTAAACGCTATACAACTTTAAAGTCCTTTAACGAGAGCTTTTTGGTGTGTGGCTCTATTTGTTTCTAGTTTTTTTTTTTTTTTTTGACATCTATCAGAGACATTTTCACTGGAAACATGCTCACAGAGCTTAATGTCACGGCAAATGAAAGAATGTAAATATGACATATAGAAGTGTCGTATTCAGTAGTGAGACATGTTGAAACACACTGAACCCGGATATGAACAACTCCTGTTGTATCATTTAGTGTGTAGCCTCTCCCTTTTGTATCACAGTGAATGAATAACTGTGAACACAGTTACTGTGGGGACTATCATGAGATCATGAGCTGGCCTGATCCCACATGCTCTAAATCTAAATCTAAATCCTGTACATAGCTGTTAACCCTGTGCTTTAAGAGTAAATACAGCCTCACTGTAGTTTTGTGTGCACACAGCTTTCCTGTGTGATTAGGCGATAATAGCGTAATTGTAGTTGTTGCCTCACTGTAAAATCTGACAAGATTATATTACTTCAAAAATCTGGAAAACCAATGGCCTCAAATAAAAGTTAGTTAATTTAATTATTATTCTTAATTTATGTTTACTTTATACCTACGTGTTAAGCTTACTTAAAATTGTGATATATTTACTTAATTTTGTGAAGTTGTTTCTGCCTAAAAATGACAAGTTTAATCAAAGCAATCTTTCTAAGTGTTAGCAGTAAACCAGCTTTACTGTGCTGTATATTTGTATTCTACTGGTTGCAAACCAGTCAGTCATATTTGTATTTAAACATGTTAACAAAACAGAACTCGCAGATCTTCAGACTTCACCATTAGTGAAATCCTCTTTGTCATCATCAAGTTCAGTCAGACCAACTCGGTTTACTGATGATGCTAACAGTTAGAAATCTTGTAATTTTTAAGTTGCAACAACTTCACAAAATTAATACAGCTACTTTTTGAGTGAACTTAACAATTCGACATAAAGTAAACATAATTTAAGATTAATAGTTATATGCCTCTCCTTTTTCAAGGCAATCGGTTTCCAAGATTATTTTAGTGAGATCAGCTTGTCAGATTTGACAGTGCACTTTCAGTATATATAGATATTAAATCTGCAGATGATTTTCCAGTTATTGATCTGTTGTTTGGTATATATATCATCAGAAAACTGTTGCCCATCAAACAAAACAATGTTTACCACAATGGGACAGAGATGATGTCATCAAGTGGTCCAACGACAATTCAAAATGCAAAAAAAAATCCAGTTACTACAATGATTTAATAAGGAAAATCAGCTCACTGGGAGGCTTGAACTAGCAACTGTTGCACAGAAAGTTGCCAAATCATTTTCTGTCAGTCTACTAATTGACAAATCCATTATTCAGTGTATTCATTGATTCATGGATGTGTAGCCCTACCTGGAAACACTGTCGGTTTGTGTCCAAACCACAGACTGTATGAAGGTCCAACTTGTCTGACAGTCGGACCGGTCATTCTTTTTACCCGCCTGACTTTGGTGTGCTGATGTGTACAATATAATCATGGAAATGATGACAAAACTGTGATAAAGTCCTAGTTGTAATAAACTAAAATTTCTGAGCATGGCCATCTGTGCATGACGACATACAACACTCAGCCATGACTGCTTAAACAATGTTTCATGAACTAAACAGGCATTAACTCACACACAGTAGTCTACAAAGTTAATCAAGAGATTATTTCCTCATCATGATCATATGTAATTGCTGTTATAAAAATCTTAAATATATCCAGTTTATCAGTGTTTGAAGGGACAACAAAACTAACAATATTCTGTCACTTTATAACGTTTATTAACACTCCTTTCATGCATATTTGTCACACTATACAATATATCTTAAACATATTTTCATGTAGCTTGATCACACTATTTTTAGTTCCCTCTGCCCACCACCTGAATATTTACTGTTGTTACAGCAAGGCAACAAGTGCCAGCTGATGTTAGCCAGTTACAGTAATCACTAAAACATGGCATTAAACTACAATTCAGCATTTATGAACAAAACCAGTCACAACTACCAAGGACCCTCAGGACCTTAGTCAATGTGATGTCACAAGTGATATTGTCAAAATTTAAAAGATAAACCTGAAATCTCAGAGCCACAAAAATGAAGGTTTAATCTCCAGTACCCATTCACTGCTGAGCAGAAACAATGAAATCTGTGGGCACGGATTCTGGACGTGTGCGCATAGATTGTGAATCTGTGAAAACAAATTACAAATCTTTCGAACAGGTTTTTTTTTTCCATGTGACCCCAGAGAGGCTCTGTATTTTCACAGGTCTCTGAGTAGAACTTTATATTCAGACACATGTACAGACACACTGTAAAAATAATCTCTGACCCGCCGTTCTTTCTTTACAGCTGATATAGGCAGACCTGACTTTAAGCTGGAGGTCAGTGAAGACAAGAAGAAGACTACTCTGTATGTGACAGATCCTCTCACCGCCTTGTTTAAAGATGGCCGCCAGCTGAACATAAGGGATATCTTCTCTGATCAGCTGCAGTATAAAGTCACCTATCGGAAAAATAAGAGCACTGGGAAGGTGAGTGAAAGCAGACATAATGTCGACTCAAACAGGCAGGGTTAAGATAATTTAACAAATCTGGGGCTTTCCTTCTGATGTCTGCAGAAAGAGTACAACTCAAAGACAAGTGCGATCGAGCTGACTGATCTGGACCGAGGCGAGAGTTACTGCTTCATGGTCCAGGCCTACATCCCCAGCCGCAACATCAACAAGCAGCTGGGAGAGCTGAGCCACACCCAGTGCTCCAATGACGACCAACAGTCCATCTTTGAAGGTGAGCTGCCTACATTTTTACCCCCTTTACCACTAAAATAAGTGCATGCACATGGGTTTTTCAAACAAGACCTGCTAAAAATAGGCTTTCCCATTGACAGTGGAGCAGAGCTGTGCACATGGCACAGCAGACAAGTATTCCTTTTGTGTGCATGTGGATTGTTTTGATGTTTCTGTTTGATGTTTAGAACTGGAGAACAAGTAAAGCGTAACAGTAGCAGTAACAGAGGTCTGTAAAAACTTTACACTGGATACTTCTCTTCATTTATCTCTTACTTATTTAGTCTTGGATTGATGTTTTCGCGCTGCTTAGGAGGAGAAGGATGGTAATTAATGGTGGAAATTAGTCATAGCACGTCATTGCATTTCGCCGAGTAAGGAGCTGAAATTAGTGTGTTCACCTGGGGGTTGTGTTCACAACAATGCCAATCTGAGGCAGAGGAGATAAAAACCTGTGTCACTGCAGGGTCATTTGATGTGGGTGTGAATGCTGATCGAATGCTGATCTTACGCATTCCCATTGCATTTTAATGCATGGGTGCAATGGGTGTTAGCAGGCTTTTTGTGCAGCGTCAATGAGGCATTAGAGCGGATGGGGAAGTGATTCAGTGTCATGCTCCCTCAGTGCACAAACTGTCCTGATATTAGACATGCAAGTAAAAACCTGTGTAATGATCAGTGTCTGATCATTACACAGGTTTTTACTGCAGCTGTCTGTCGAGTGAGACACGCACTCAAACTAAAGAAACTTCCACACCAAGTGAGTATTGAAGTATGAGATATTTGCATGGAATCCAGGGGGCAGTTAAATTTTATGTTTCTATTGCTTGCATTAAAAGTAAAAGTACAGGAAAATAATGGTAATAAAAAGCAAATGGTCAGAAATATTTACTTTATCAAATTTATTTCTTTTCAACATGTAAGCCTTTGAAACATGGAGCAAAATCACTTTTCGTGTGCTGCTCTCAGACGTCTTTAAAAAGTACGTAAACCTTGAAACCCTGAGCAAATTGGTGTGATTTCTCTGGAAACATGGGAAAAAGGCAATGAGCAACTTGGCAAGAGTGTTCAACAAATTACATGAAATTAGTATATTTAGAAAACCATGTCTTTAAATAGCTAGGAAAAAATATCCAGGGAAAAGGAAAAAAAGCTCTGGAAAATTGTTAGAACTATATGTATAACTAACATAATTACTATTCTAAATTAAGTTATAGAAAATTATTATAATTTTGAATTTTTCAGGTAATTTCTGAGTTTGTTTATTTTACTTCTTCCCCCTTTTTTATGTTATTTTTTGCTAATTTTCAGGTGATTTCTTTTTTTATACATAAATAATTTCTTTCTAGTTTTGGGTCATTTTTAAGTTGCTTATTGCCTTCTTTCCATAATTTTGAAGAAATTAAGCCAACTTACAGAAGAAATTTCAGGTTTCAAAGGGTTAAAAATGCAGCCAACTTGAAAAGAGGTCCATTTATCCACTTTATGGATTCAAAGAACAAAATCCAGGTTTTCCTCTCCTCCCAGTACTTCATTAGTCTTTCTATCACTTCTTTTGTCCTCCCTCCTTTCCTCCCCAATTTTGTAGTAACTTAAAGGCTCCTGGAATATGTAGTGGACTAAAAGTGCAAGTTGACATAAATGAAAAAAACAAAAAAAAAACAAACTCAATGTAAGTAGAGATACTCCCAAAATACCCTGAAGTACTGCAGCAAAGTATAACCAGTTTACACCACTGTCAAAGTGCTTCTGTGTAAAATGTCTGCACTGACTTTATTAGTGGAGAAACAGGATTTCTAAGCTTAGCAAAGGACAAAAAACCATGCACACCCTGTAAAAACACTACAGACAGCTTTTGCTTTGTGTGTCTGAATGGTCTAAAATGCAGTTGTGTAAAGAGGGGCTGATGGGGCTGGATTGTTTTAGTTCTTTGAGGGAAACTGTCTTATTCCAGAAAAGTTGCAACCAAAGCTGGAGGGGACAGGACACTGGGTGCACTGTGGAGCGCCTGTGTGGTGTGAGGCGGGGCATGGTGAAAAGAAACTCAGTCAAGCTCAGCATAGCTACCCTGGGTAAATGAAAAGATGGGCTGCTTTGTTCTGTGTGTCTCTTCGTGATGTTTTCTGGAGCATGTGTCCTCTCACAACGGCTCAGAGCGGAGGATCATACTGCTGTGCAGCTGACTCTTGGTTGTAGATTTTACAGCATTTTTAAAGGAAACTTTTTACAGAAAATGTATCTCGACAGTTAGTCTGTGCCAGAGCTCATTCCTTGAAGCTGTGTTGGTGTGTCAGGTCTGAACACTAATCTTCATCTGAATGTGGCCATGAGGGACTTATCATATAGCTCTGTCCAGTGTTCAAGTCACAGTGCTGCAATGTGCTGTTGTGAAGACCCATCCTTTAGTCATCTAAATGTATTACTGGCTTTTGTTCTGTAAATTCTGCCAAATACAGGATATTTACATTGACAGTATTATTGAAGTGAAGAATTAAAACTACATTAGACCACAATGTTACATTAATCACCAACTTCATTATTATGCTGAATTCTATGTGTTTTTATTTTAGGATGGGCATATATTTATTTACTCTTTACTTAAAGGAATGGATTGGTTTTGTTTAGCACAGTAAAGTTGATTTACACTATTTGTTTTTTGACTAGACTAGATTTTATTACAATATTCATTATTCTTAGTATTTATTTAGTTTTGTTTGTATTTTTATTTATGTATTTATTTGATTAAGTTACTGTTATTTTTTACGTTTCTATCATGGTATAATAACTATTGCAGTTTAAAAAAATGAATTTTACGAAGAATTTTTTTCAATAATACATTCATTTTGTTTTCATTTATGTTTTTATTTAAAAAAATGCAGCTGTGGTTACACAAAAATAACACTGATGCCTAATATGTGTCAGTTCATGCTAGAATTACCCTAACTGGGATAATCAAGAATTACCCTCATTAGGTTAGTCAGGTGGTTGAGTTGTGTATCCGCTGGCGGAATAGGTCATCTGAAGAGAAAGAGAGAAAAAAAACTTGAAGTTCCTAAATGTGGAGTCAGGAACACCTGCTTTGTTAACCCTTTCACAGGTGTGCCTGTGAAAGGGTTAACAAAGAAGACTATATGCAAATTCTTATACAGAATTTATGGCGAGAATAAGTAGAACAAGTAAAAGAAATGGAACAGCTTACATTTATATACGAATGGCTTATATTATTTTAAGTGGAAGAAGGGCACTAGGGTCAGAAAGTGGTGGTCCAAGTGGGAGACTAACAGTAATTTTAATAGTAAATATTTAATAGTCTTAAGTATTGAAGATAAAAGTACAAATAAATGCTGTTAATAAAAATGTAAGTAGTCAGAATTATGATTGTGATTTCTGAATCACAGATTCAGTTTAGAAATCCAACAGCACCATCTGGTGGAAAGTCTCACCCTCGGAGGGGGTTGGAGGGTTTTCAGGGAGACAGTAAACGAAGACACATTTGTCACCAGAACCTTGCCACACATACAAATACACACACACACACACACACACACACACACACACACACACACACACACACACACACACACACACACACACAGATTGGGAACCAGTGCATCAAAACATCATATGTAGATTAATCCGCCACTGAAAATAGACCCCAACTAATGGACTACTTCTTGTTTGAATAATGTTTGCTAAAAAAAATGGTGTTCAGTTGTTTTAGAAAATTACTGAGCTCTTGAAGAATGGAACTATATAATTTTGGGCTCAGTTTTTAAGATTTACATCGTGATAAAAAACCAAAGGACTTGTATGTTGTGGGATGCAATGAATACTGCAGCTGATGGTGGTGGAGCTTTAGACTTTTATTTTAAACTTTACTGCCCTTAACTGTAAAGTCAAGCTCTTTCAATGTGTCTTATTTGGTCTTCCACAGTGTATTCGGTGGGTGTGATCGCTGCTGCCATCTTCCTCATCCTGCTGCTGATTGGCCTCATCATCACAGTCACTGTGGTCTGCTGCAAGCGCAGGAAGAAAGCTCTGAAAAGCGGAAAAGAGGGAGTGCCACTGCAGAACGTGTAGAGTGTGTGTTCCATCACACACACATACACACACACTCTGCAGGAACACACGGTACAGCTTAACTGGACTCAGGCCTGTGAGGAGATGACGAGGGCAGATCTAGTCCAACATTCCACTGTCAGACACTTGAATCTCTCCTTCCTTTAGTTTCTGTGAAACTGCCTCTGAATAGATTTCATCCTTTCTGTCTCACGTCATGCTGCAGAGAAAAAGAGACTTGAGGAAAACACTGTTTGAACACTCCTACTGCACACACTAGTCACACTGCTGAAGCTATAATATTCCCTTTCTGGTCTTTTATATTTGGTGAATGGTACTTGATGACTGTTGTTAAACATAGCTGATTTTATTTATTTAACTTTGTTGTGTTTTTTCTTTAATGGGATACTAGGGAAACACCTTATGGGAAATCAACACTTGGTATATATTATTTTTGTATTTTATGCTTAATTTATTGTGTTAGGGAGAGATTAACATATTTGTATATGTTGTTTTAGCTATTTTGTACTTCAGATGGTTGTAGATATTTTTATTACGTGGTGAAATGCTGAAAAATAAATAAATAACATTTTTAAAGAACGGGATGGAGGTGTACATTTAGAATTTTTTTTTAATTTCACTGTCAATACTGTTAACCCTTTAAAAACTTGTACTGACATCACTTTTCTTGTGCTGCTTTCAGACACCTTTCACAAGAATTTAAACCTTTGAACCCTGGACACACTGGTGGGCTTTCTTTCAAAAAAAACATGGGAAGGGAGAGAAATAAAGAAATGAGTAACTTTATTATAAAGTTCAACAAATTGCAAGACATTTGTAGATTTAGAAAAAAAAAATCAAAAAAGCTAAGGAAAAACTAAACAGTTATCGTTTTTACATATTTAAAAATATGTGATTTGGAACTCTTATCATTTTAAGCACTTTATTTTCCAAGTCTAGTTTACCTTGTTTTTTTTCATTTTATTTAGTTTTTATTTCATTTTATTTATTTATTTTTAATCTATTTATCTTACACATTTTCAGGTATTTTCTTGTACTTTTTACTAATGTCTTGCTAATTTCTTCCTTTGTTGCCCTTTCCATGTTTGAGACCTGACCAAATTGTCTTGATTTCTTTAAAGGGTTAAATTATGATGTTGAAATCATAATGGAAGTTAAGATATGGTGAAGTTATAGAATTTTGGCAGCCTGTATAAACTGTGCATTCAGGCTGGAAGTTCAAAATCATTTAAAAATCAATATATTACTAAACAGCTGTACTTTTAAATGACACTGTCCATGGTCATCATGTAGTTTTCATTTGTGTCAGTGGGAAGCAGAGAGGCTCATCACAGCAACTAAACATGAAAAATAATGTGCAGAAATTCCCATGAACAATATGTTTTGAAGATAACAAATTATTGAATGCAGTTGGATCTAAAAAATATGAGGGAAGAGGGGACAGTCACAGATTATAGTGAACTGTAACCAATGCCAGTCATACTAACGGCTGACTCTGTGACCAGAGTGTGAGTGTCATACACAGCCAAGCTCAACAAAGTCAACTCCACAACATCTGGACGTCTGAACAGCACAGAGTAGGCTATATACTGTGTTGCAGTTTAAATAGGGGATTTATTAATTAATTAGCAATGAATTCATATAATTAATTTATTAATAAATAAATACCAAAATATGTAACTATAACTCGTAATGCAAAATTATGACTCAGAAACATGAATTGGTATAAAGATGAAGTAGAGTAATGGGACTCAACTTCGGCTATCAGGAACAATATATTTACATTAAAAATTAGAGTTTAAAAACCTCGGAGCACCACCCATTAAAATAGAAAGGTTGATGGCCCATTCTGCCGTTAATCTAGTCTCATAATTTGAAGTTTGCTACTAAGTTCTTCTTGCAGGTGTACAGGGTCTCGGCATTATACACACACACATCACAAGATCAAGTGTCTTTATAAATGAAAGGTTTATTAAACTACTTACTACACAGCAAAACTACTTCTAAAAGACTACAAATGAATGAATTTAATAATAAGTATGGATAAATGATGAAAGTGAATACAGCAAAGACACAAAGTGAATAAAATAACTAAATGAACAACAAAGTAATAAATGAAGCGACAATAAAAATGAGGGGATGAAAACCAGTGAGGAACTGAATTAGATGTGACATCTGGACTTGATCAGGTGCACTGAAATAGTGCAAGATGATCAAGCAGATGAAAAGTTAAGATTAAAGAAAAGTCAATGTCAAGCATCAGTCAACAGCAGAGAGGCAACCTATCCCATAAAACATTGAAGGAAAAGATAAAGAAGAGGCCTGATCATTGAATAACCCATAATTGTATTAATGGGACATCCTAAACTAGGTCTAACTCTTCCTATGTATCCCTATCATTTAAGAGCTTCAACCCCATAAAAGCACAGGAAAAATCATTTCACCTTCCTCAGAAGTCTCAGGGAACAACTGTGGCCTTTGTGAGGACAGTGGACGGGCAGCTCGTTTATGCTCACGTGGTACTGGTTGCTAGCCTTGGTCGGTTTGAACGTTGCAAACTCAGCTTGAGTTTTATTCCTCCATCGCTCTGACACCACATGTAGCTGAGATGAGATCACGATGACAGCTTATCAGGCTTTGTTTCATTGTCTCACATTCCCTCTCGTGCAAAGTCCTCTGGTTCTAAATTTAACATGTCGCACAGGCTGTTTCAGAAGTTGTCTTTTTCAAGGTAGATAAACAGCAGCTAATAGTATCTCAGGGCTACAGAAGAAGAAAACCTATAAATAGAAAATCACAATTCACATGATTACAAAACAATATAGCATCTGCACACAACAGAGTAAAGGAAGCATAATTAAGCTACAGAAAAAGGAGATGCATATCAAAACGCAAGTCTGTACCAGCAGTCTTTCCATTCAGTGTGTAGCATGCTGCTGGCAGAGGGTTACGAAAGGTCACACCCCTCCACACACACACACACACACACACACACACACACACACACACACACACACACACACACACACACACACGCACACACTCACACATGCACGCACAGCTCGTGTTTGTGAGTTTGGCCTCAAAACTGGCATGTAAGCAGAGTTCCAGTTCTGCAGGTATGAGATCACCACACAGCATTTCAAAGTACATTTTATTTTGAATGCGAAAATCAGGTAATGTGGTCCTCTCTTACAGTCTGGAGATGTGCTGGTGTGTCACTTGTTGGTTGCGCAACAAAAGCATAAATTTGTCGGTTTCTATGATATAGAGATCTCCTGATGTCTCCTTGAGTCTTTGCAGGAGCTCAGTTGACTGCTCCTTGCCCCAGATGAGTCTTAAGTTAACTCAAACTGTCGGTCATGGAATAAAATCTGTTGTAATTTAGATCTTCTTACCAGAGTCATCAGTTCAACAAGGCATTCAGGTCCATTAGCTGACCCTGAGGTTCATCTAAGGAATCTCCAAAAGAAGTTTCAGTTTTGTTAAGGCATTTGAATATCTTCTTATCGATAGTTGTCCTCATCATCCAACTTGATCATACAACTGGAGAACCTCCAATATAATACTTGTCCTAAATAAATGCCCAGTCTCTTCTACTAGCCCAGTGTGGTGACACATTGTGACAAATAAAGGCCTGCCTCAAATAGAGACCCGGTTACCAGGCAATTCATTTTTCTAGAAGATCTTTAGATATATAAAACAGTGTTATTGGCTACCCAATGGAGATAATGTTAGTTAGCTGCTTAGGTCGTGCACACAAATATAAAAGTTTAAGCTTTAATCAATATGAACATGCAACAAACATCATTAGCTTGAAGAGAGATTCTCTACAGTTCAGTCATTCAGTTCATTTTCCTGAAACCGTAACACCAAAGAGGACAGTATTATTGGCATAGTAAACAAGAGAGATGCAAATAAAGCGGTTTCAGTACAGCATTTAACTGTATTTCTCATCTTTGCTGATCAACAGTTTTGTTTGAAAAGAAATGAAAGCCCATCCCATACCATCCCACACCTGTCCCCAAAATATAAGCAGGTTGAGTTCAGTGGTTTAAGCATATATTGCGAGGGCTATTAATTGAAGTTTTATGCTTAACAGCAACATTATATCTGTGCTGCACAGTGGAGCAGAGAGACATGAACAAAGTCAATGCCTAACAAAGATCTGTAACATGCACTGACCAGTCCAATGATGAGTACCTGCACAAGAGGACAGACTGTAAGACCAAGTCCTGAGAGATCAAGGTGAGAGGCATCAGTTGGCTGGGTCATGTCCTGAGGATGTCCAGTGACAGGATCCCTACAGCTGCTCTGAGATGGACTCCAGCCAGAGGAGCAAGAGGGGCAGAGCAAAGACAAGTTGCCAGTGATGGCTGAGCCAGAGGACAGGGCTCTGTCATGGGGCAAAACATCAGCCAGGGCACCATGACCTGTGGAGGAAGCTTACTGCAGCCATGTTTAGCACACAGGCCCTTCATACATGTCACTGACAGAGCAAATGCAAGTCATTCAAGAATGAGGGTGAAAGAGACGTCCTTCACTGACTGTATGTGTCTGTCTACATATCTTAGAACAAAAAGAGGCTCAGATGGGTTTAAAAGAGCAAATGACACTGACAATCAAGTGCTATGAAACAATGATGGGAACCAGGTTTTTATCATTTTTTAAAGTGATTCGGTAAAAAAAAAAATAATCCGAAGACAGGGATTACCTGATGAGAGGAAGGAGAAGCAGTGTTCCACCTAATAGGGGTTAGTCATTCAGTTTAAAGTGAAGCAAATGGTATAATGCCATTGAGGCAAAATTTGATTTATTCATAATAATAATTTGGGTTGCTGTTTTCTTACAGATTTTTATCAGTTTATTATGATAATTTGATTGTTTTTCTCTCAGCACCTCTCATCCAAGAGACTTCTTTTGTTCCGGCTGGCTGTTTCATCTTCCTCTTCTGTCGGGTTTTATGGCGCTTAGCATCCTTTAAGTCGCATTACTTCATCTTGAGTCCGTTCAGACCTGCCACTCTGGCTCTGCTTCCTCTTTCTTTTCTCTTACTGCTTTTTGGCATTTATATTTAAGTCGTAATTGCTGATCAGTGACCCTACGATCCTCACAGAGTGCTTATCCTTTTTACTGCTCACCACCTTGGGTTTGTTAAACTGCACTATGCTAATCCCATTGCCTCTCCGGAGCATTCCTGCTCCCTTGTTTCCTAGCTTTCCCGGATCCTGGCCGCAACCCTGGCTGTGCCTGACAGTGGTAATATCTGTGCTGGCGCTGTGACCCTGCCTTTGGTTGTGCTCGTGCTGTGGCTGCGCTGATACTGCACCCCCCACTCGCCCTGATCGTGGTCCTGGTTAGACTGATGCCGTGATCATGCCTTTGGACACCTCCGTATCAATATATGCATGAGACTCTTATCAACACCCACAATATCTTCATAGAGTGCATCTGATAATTGCTATTGTAATATGACATGCGTCTGTTTCCACTATTGCTGTGCCTCTCTCCCCCTCTCTCCTCTCTCTTTCTTGCTCCTTTTTGCCACAATTGTATTTCATTTGTTATTTACGACATCTGTTGCATGTCTGTCCGTCCTGGAAGAGGGATCCCGTCGTACACTGTAAAGCCCTCTGAGGCAAACCACGTTTTGTGACAATGGGCTCTATAAATAAAATTGACTTGACTTGACTTTACTATTTGACCATGTCTGCTACCTTGCTTGATATTTCTGCTGTTAGGGAACTGTTAGATTTGTTTGTGTAAACTCATCAGATTTGCCTGTCCACACATTGTAGGCTAGAGTAGTCCTGCCACTGTGGGGTGAAGGGAAAAAGTGAAAACAATCTTGCTTGATTGACCAATGCTGTGAGGTGGGCGCCATGTACGTATTTTGGGAGTCAAGCTGAGGGCCATTTAAAGTTGCACCTTGGGCCACGATTGGCCCCTGGGCCAGACTTTGGACATGCCTGCTGTTACTGAAAGAACACAGAAGTCAGAGAAATTCAAAGTGGGATTGATTAAAGATGAGAGAATAGGAGACTTAATATCTTAAAAAGGTATAGGGAATTAAGTTTAGCTCTTTAGATTTTCATTTCCAGCTATTGCATCTCTAATTTTAACATAATAATAAATAAGGAACATGGACTTAAAAACCTTCTTGTATTAGATGGAAAATGCATAGTCACAAAGCTGAGGACAGCGCTTTTACTTCCAAAAAGTTGACTGTTGACATGATGTTAGAAAAAGTGGAATAACTCTTGGTCTGACTCAGACTGGACTTTTAAATAACATGTAAACTTATTAGTCTGACCGAATCTGGACTATATTGAATTTTCTCAAAGTCAGACAAACATACCCAGATAATGTGACTGAAAGTCAAGCTATTCCGTCGCCTAATCACCTCAGTCAAACTTTTACTGTACTTGATTATCTGTATGTGCTCCTCATCGCAGCACAGGCCTCCCTCAGTGGTTATAGAGAGGGACTGTTGAGGGGGGAAGGGCTCCTGCAAAACAGGTCAGGCAATTAAAAAAATGCATGAGGAGAGACTTTTGTTTCAAGTGTTCACCACTCACACTGTCACTGCTGAGGCCAAATATTTGGTCAAACATTAGTTGTCAGCCATGCTGGAGGCATTATGTTTTGTAGTTGTTCAAACATACCTTCACTGAGCAAAAATTTATAGACGACACTTTTGTTTGGGCCGACATTTTTTACATTTCAAGTTATAGATCAAAAACTCTTTTATGGACTCAACCGATATATTTTTTCAAATTTAGTCTCAAATTTGATTCGTGAGCATTTCTCATTTTCAATGATACTCCATATACATGACAGGTATGGCTGATGACACAGGTGTGCCTTGGGATGGTCTCAATAAAAGCACATTCTAAAATGTGCAGTTTAATCACACAATGCCAATGATGCTACAAGTTTTGAGGCAGTGTGCCATTGGCATCCTGACTAGTACAAAAATAGACTATATAAAGATGGACAACATGACAGTTTCCCAAAAGTGAAGCTTTTCAGCCTGTATTGCCCCCTGGTGTCTATCTGCAGTATAGCTCATAAAGCCTGCCCCTCCATCTTAGTGAATGGGACATAGGTCAAATGTATTTGGCATGTACTTTGAGCTTTTAGTTTAACCTAAGATGGTTTCTGTCACTGAAGGTAGTTCTCATCGCCCTGATGTTTGTTCAGTTGATTGTTTTATGATAAGTTCTGTTTTAATTAGTTATTAAATTCTACAAAAATAAAATTTTCTGCCATGATTGACAGCTGTGACAGCTAATCCATGTGTTCACATTCAAATGGACTGCTTATGATTGGTTGAACAGGTGTTTTGGCGGGAACGCCTCCACCATGGATAGTGATAGTGTGACGGCTTCCGCTCCAGATGACGTCACTATAGCACAAGATAGCAGAGACCATATTCAGAATATTTTAGCTTCACTGAAGCATAGCGGGTTATTGTTGTGCATCTCAATATAGAGTCTATAGTACAAATAGCACTGACAGTACTGTGGGTACTGTTTCAGCTTCTAAATCTCTCCACAGGAGGGAGTAGTTTCAGCTCACTTTGATCTGTGGGATTTCAAGTGCATTCTACTGATTACTGCCAAAGCCAAATAATTTTATTCATCTCTTAACAGACTGATGTACATCAGCACAAAAGCATTAGTGCAACTAATGAATCAGTTTCTTCCAGCAGTGCTCACTATGGCTTTCTCACAGAAACAGTGCAGAAACCACTGAGGAAAATGTTGTGTGGGTGTATCCAGGGTGTGCAGAATGTCAGTTTTCATTGTAAGCACAATAGTTTGGCTTTTCCAAGAGGATCAACACCTATGGTGCCATCACGTTTCCTGTCGCACCACTGTCTGGTCAAACTGTGCATGTGTAGCTCTACAGGTGCAGCTCTAAGGGCAGCCATACAGTCCTGTTTAGTCTGTCCAACACCTGCATATTATGGACTGCAATGAACATGAAATATGGTGGCTGCTCGCAGGGATTTAGACTGTTACACCTGTGACAGAAAAGTCAGTCTTTAATGACACAGCAGTTTGTTTGTTTTGGTACTTTTTCAAATTAGAGATGAAACACTTGAAACTGAATTCCAGCTCATTGTCTCGGACATGTTGCTGGAACAAACAAAGACTGCTTTGAGTATCTTTTCATAAAGTTGGAGAAAGTGCTGCAGCTCTGACAAAGCACACCTTCATTAACAAAACAGAATCACTTCAATGATTGAATACTTCCTGAACATTTAGGAAACACCCCTGTTTGATACACACGGTTTGAAGTCCAGTCTGGTAGTGTGGCAAAAACCTTTGACACACATAAGAGAAGCCTCATCTGCAGCACTTCTGTTGATCATTGACACACTTCTTATCTCACATGCACTCACTCATCCCCAACAAGGACAGCAAAAATACATCTTCTTTTTATTGCTCCTATAGCTTATTATTTTAATAGAGAGTGAGATCATAACAGTGTTATCATCCATATGAAACCATGGGTATAACTGAGGTTACTTCCTCACATTTTCAAAGTAAAGTTACAGTATATCAGTGACAAAACAGAAAGGCTTTGAGTAATGACAGAGAGGCTGGGAGAGGATCAGGTGCCGTATTCACTCAGCTTCCTGGTACAATAAGTCACTCCTATATTCTTAGAATTATGAACTTTTCTAAGAATTTCCTCTTTAAGTTAAGACTAGGTCCCGGTAAAAATACAAGTTATTCACAAAGCATCTCCGGTAAAAAACTGTTTAGCATTGCTTACAGAGAAACTAACCCCCCCACTTGTCTTGAGCACCTCCTCCCTGGAATGTGAAAAAGTCCTAAAAATTGGCGGGGCTGGGGGGCACGCACACACACACACGCGCATGCACACACGCACACGCACACACACGCACGCACACACACGCACGCACACACGCGCGCACACACACACAAAGCAGTCCATTGTTGAGAGGGTGGTGACAGGGCAGTGACAGGGCAGGTTTCAACCTTTAGAGGGCAGTCTTTATGCATATCAACATCACTACTTAACACCCATATATATTGCTTTTCAACAGAAAACAGGCTTAGTTACTCTTTAAGCAGAGGAGGAAATGGCAGAAGACAAAGAGGCAGAAGAAATATTCTCTAAACGCAGGATGACAGTGAGTTATTGAAATGCTACATCTTGATGTGCAGGGAGAATGTTTGTGTCTGATTTCATTAGCGATGCACTGATATTTGGGAGCTGGAAAAATGTTACAGAAGAGCAGTATAATCTCAAAAAAGCACTTTCACAGTGTAATGCAGTCGTTTCATTTCCACTGGGTGTCCACATCTTACAGGCTAATAAAAGGGCATGTCTGTGACAAACAATTTCTTTTAAAAGACTGCATCATACATAGCCACAGGGTCAAACCACACCTGCTCACTAAGAAAAAAGTCTCTGTCTCTCAGAATTGCTCTGAAAATTTTCCTAAATCATTTCTAAGCTAGGACTCCTTGTAGAAATGTTTAGGCTGAGTGAGGAGCTCTCTGAGTGTTCTCAGACTGTTGGTGAATATGGCCCCTGATCAACTGACAGAAGCCATCGCTTAGACCCAGTTCTCAGCTTTACAGAATTCATGTAAAATCAATTGTCAACATTATTATCCAAAATTCAAGAACTTTAAACCCTGTCTCCAAAGAAATAAATGCTGAATTTCACAAATGAAAAATGTTAATAACAAGATTACAATAGGAAGATGTGTCCAATAATCAGTTATTTGCCATTTGATCAATTATTGAGGTCACATGATTTTCAAGCCAGCTGAAAAGAGTCAAACACAACTCAGCAACCAGCAAACATTACACATGGATGGACAAGTATGTGACTGGAGATGAATTCATCAACCTCAGGAGTCAGTCAGATTTTATTGCGCTCTGATTCCTCACTGACAGCCTTGCATTTCATGAACCATAGCTCAACCTGGCAAGAGTAAATCCCAACAAATATCACACTTAATTAAAAGAACCCACAAGGTAAAAAGGCAAAAATTGATGTGTGGCCAAAAAATGTATTAACTATTGGAACTGAGGATGAACTTGTCCCTGTGTTCCCTCCTTTTTTTTTTTTTTTTTAGAAAAATGTGTTGTTTTATTGTTGTTACTTTGCAGCTTACAGCCCAGCCAGATCAAAGAGGCACTGTGAAAAGAATCACATCTAGCCTGCTAAAATTGGAAGGGGCAACATGGTTAATATGATAGCTTGTATTGTTTGTATAAACTTACTTCTGTTCCCACTTAAGTCAGCACTTCCACAACAGCTTGGCCAACTGCGCCAATTCAAAAAAATTCTCAGTCTCAATCTATGCACAAGTTCCCCTCCAAGTAAATCCCCTGATTGCTCATATTAATTTAAATATAAACTGATTTTGTTCTAAAATATCCCTGTTTCACTGCTACTGTGACTGGGCCTTGAGTCCACAGCAGACTGGCAGCTCAACCCGCTGCCGGACAGAGACGGAAGACAAAACGGAACATTTACAGAAGAAAATCACTGGAGCTGACTGCTGCCACCAGTGACAGAGGTCCACCTAACAACGACCTCTGACCCTCCAACAGCGGCAGTACTGAAGGCATTGCAACAGTTCATGAGCAGATAATATAAATTTTTTTTCCTGTGGGTCTTTTGGGCCTTCTTTCTGGTGAGTTCATAGTTTGAACCCTCTTCTGCATGCTGGTGTGATTGACATGTTCCTATTATCTCTCAGTCAGACACAACAGCGCAGTCCTACCAACACTCAGGAGGCTTGCCATCATGTTTCTCTGTGAGCACTTCATAGAAACATTCAGTCAGTGACAATTTTCGAAAGACACTGATTTGTGGTTACAATAATTTCCATGTCTCATTATCTCAAGATATCACATCTCCTTATTTCATGGAATATCCAGGAGGCTTTGAGCATCATTTGGTGTAAAGAAGAAGAGCCATGAATAAACAGGTAATTAGTGTTGAAAAAAAAAAGTGAACCCTTTATAACTGCCTGCATTCTGTATACATTTGTCTTAAAACATGGTGTGACCTTCATCTAAGTCACAAAAATTGACAACACTCAATATATTTTAACTAACAACACAAGTGATTGCATTGTTCAGGAAAAGCATGCAGCACTGCGTTTGGTAGGAAAAAGGGGCACAGCTTACCAATGGTGAAGCACCGTGGAGAGAGCATCATTATTTGGAGCTGCTCTGCTGCCTTGGGGCCTGGACAGCTTGCCATCATCGAGTGAGAAATTACCCAAAGTCAGCACCCAAAAGAGATGCCATGGAATGACCTCCAGAGAGCCATTCACACCAGACATCCTCAGAACATGGCTGAACTGACTGTCAGAATTCCTCCTGAACACTGCGCAGGTCTGATCCACAGCTATGGGCAGCGCTACCTTGAGGGTTTTGCTGCCAAAGAAGGTTCGACTAGCTATTAAATCCAGAGGTTCACTGGCTTTTTCCACCAGAACTATTAATGTTCGAAGCGTGTGTTCAACAAAGACATGACAGATTAAAAAAGGTTAGTGAATTATTAGCTTACGCACATTGTATTTGTCGATACTTAGGACTTAGATGAAGATCAGTTGCCATTTTACGACAAATTAATGCAGAAAACCAGCTAATTTCAAAGGCTTCACATTGTTTTTCCAGCCACTGTATATTGTAACCAGATGACAACAGCAGGATACTTCAAGGTGACAAAACAATTCACAGTGTCAAAAAGAAAAAAAAAAGCCCAAACTGACTTTGATATGTTAAGATAACAGGCCTGAAAGTGAGGCCCAGCCTCTGCTGCTGCTGCTATAAGACACAGTTCACTGTGGGACACAGTACCTCAAAGACCCCTCTGGTATCTCACTTATCTCTACAGGCTGACCTCTGTTACTGAGTGAGATATGAGTATGTGAGCAGAGATGATTTAAACAGGATATTTCCAGCTTTACTCAAACAAGTCTTGTTTGTGTAAAACAGCCTTCAAGTTGGCAATATATATTACAAGTTTCTTTATTATCACACTGAGCAAACTAATGAGAAGACAGGACTAAAGAGATCATTTAAATAACAGAAAATGCAGGAAACAGGACAGGTGATAAAGAAAACAAATTATTTAAAATATTATTTTCTAGTTGTAGTTATAACTCGTCTCAAGTGCAAAGAATTAGTGGACAGGTTTCATCGAGCAGTGCATGGCCGTCAGTTAGGAGCCAAACTCCACAGTTTCCTCTGTGATGGGCTTGAACTCGTAGTTCCCTCTCCCATCCATGTGAAGATAATACTTTACGGCAGAGATGGAAACATGAAATATACAAAGTCAGTAAGAAATATCATCCTTAGGAAGCAGAATACTAAACAAGGACAAACAATCACAAATCTGTCTATGGATGTGAATCTGTTATGCTGTCTGACTTACAAGTCGAACAGGATTTTTTTTTTGTCACATTGAAAATTACACCACAGAGTGAAATGCTTAGACAGTTCCTATAGAGCAGTCAAAATCAACGTAGGGCCTGCAAAACAAATCTGGCCCCCCAACCATTTTCTAATTCACAATAAAAATAAAGTGACTGAAACTGGGAATTGTTTATGTACTTTATGTATACATAAGGTGCCAGAGTGCATAAAACTATCCTAAAATCCTAAAAATATTCTAAAATTATGGAAAGATTCTAAAATACTAGAAACAAATGAAAATCCCACAAACATCCTGAAGTCCTAGAAACAACCTAAACCCTTAAAATGTCCTAAAATCCTAGAGACGTCCTGAAATCCTAGAAACATCAAAAAAATCCTAGAAAAAATCTAAAATTATAGAAATCTCCCAAAATTCTAGAAACATCCTAAAGTCTTAGAAATGTCCTAAAGTCTTAGAAATATCCTAAAATTCTAGGAATGCCCTAAAATCACAGAAACCTCCTAAAATCCTTGAAATGTCCCACAATCCTAGAAACATCCTTAAGTCCTAGAATAGTCCAAAAATCCTACAAAAAGAAATGTCCTTGAATCCTAGAAACATGCTAAAATCCCAGAACCATCCTAAAATCCCAGAAATGTCCTAGAATCCCAGAAACCTCCCAAAATCTTTGAAATGTTCTAAAATCATAGAAATGTCCTAAAATCCCAGGAACGTCCTAAAATCCTACAAAAATCCTAAAAATTTCCTAAAATCCCTTATATGTCCTTAAATCCTAGAAACATCCTAAATCCCCAAAACATCCTAAAATCCTAGAAATGTCCTTAAATCCCAGAAATGTCCTAAAATCCTAGAAATGTTCTAAAATCCTAGAAATGTCTTAAAATCCCTGATATGTCCTTAAATCCTAGAAACATCCTAAAATCCCCAAAACATCCTAGAATCCTATAAACATCCTAAAATCCTAGAAAAGTCCTTAAATCCTAGAAATGTCCTTAAATCCAAGAAACGTTTGAAAATCCTAGAAATGTTCTAAAATCCTAGAAATGTCCTAAAATCCCAGAGACATCCTGAAAACCTAGAAATGTTCTAGAATCCCAGAAATGTCCTAAAGTCCTTCAATTGTCCTAAAATCCTAGAAATGTCCTAAAATCCCAGAAACATCCCCAAAATCCTAGAAATGCTCTAGAATCTAAGAAACATCCTAAAATTCCAGTAACATCCTAAAATCCTTGAAAAGTCCTAAAATGTTGCCCTGAGCAAATCCAGTGGAGTATCCTTGCCATAGACTGTCTAGTGCAAGTACATAAAGTTGTTCATTACTAAAGGACATTATAAATATTGGAACAGTGGAGCAAGGCAGAGCTTGCAAACATGTAGCAATGAAGCTGAGAAATTTGGAACAGACAGAAATGAAGATTAAAAAACTGCTAACGAGAAAATATTTCAGCATCTCTCTTTCTCTTCACTGTGCTTTAAATGAAGGGCTATTCAGAGAGTCAAATCACAGTTACAGGAACTGTTGATTATCATCAACAGACTCTCAGCAAGTTTTTCTCCTGATAATAACAGACAGCTGGGGGGGGGGGGCTGCCCTGTCTTAACAGTGTATTAGCGTCTGATAATCATTTGCAGTTTGAAACAAAGTAGTAAGAGTGAAAAAGAAAGGTAAACCTACACTTCAAAGTAAAAGCAAAAATCTCACAGCAAAAACCTTGAGTGACAAAACAGTGAAGGAGGCTGACACAATCATTTGAAATCAGAACACAAGGCTGGCGTCCAATCCTTACCTTGTGGTGCTTCCACAGAGACTTTCTGTGGGACACGGTGAACAGGGTGATGCCCACCTGTGGATGAGAGAGCACACAGCTAGCACTATGCTTTATACCACTTAACCAAAACACTACCCAAATGTACAGGATCATCAGTCAGCTCTGACTGCATTTATCCTGAGACATGTGAGTGATCATAAACAGTCTGAACAACAGTGGCAGCCTCAGCTGGCCTCCAAACATGACACTGTTTCTGTTCTGCGCCGGATCTGTTTAAAAAAACTCTACCTTAACCCTCAGATGAGGGAAATTCTGGCTTTTCAGTAACTTAACTCTGGGTCAGTTTCCATGGTAGCTGACCAGTTTTAGAGTTTTACTGGCAGTCAGAATCTAAATCCTGGTTAGATATCAGTTTATTACTCAGGACTGCTTTCTATGAACAGCATTTTTTGCCATTCAGCATTTTTCACATTCAAACATCACAGTGTCAAGTTAGCCCTGCTAAGCTGTAGACAGTGACTGTGCTTTGTTGTCTTCAGACAATAGACGATGGGTTCCCAGGAGTCACTGCCAGCTCTGAGGAAGAGCTCTGCATTCAGCAAATAGCTCTATGCTTGTAGTCTACACAGATAGTGACAGACAGGATGAAAGAGAATCAAATTTGGCCCAGTCAGTGTTCAAAATTTACTTTTTGACTCACCGGCCAAGGTGGCTGGTAGATGACAAAATCCACACGCCAAGCTTATTTGTTTACTGGCCAAAATGATAAATTAACTTTTTTCTGTTTCACATATACTTTTTTATATTACATTCCAATGAGATAATAATGCATCATGTTGAATAGGCCTACAGACTAACAGAGCAAAATCTGAGGCAAAATTATTATATTAAATTATATAACAAATTGAAGAAATTATCAGCACAGTCTTAACATGTGAAGAAGTTCAATCTGGTAAGCAGGGGATGATGTTTATATGTTTTAGGCTTTTATTGTAAAAGTTTAGAATAGAAGAAGTGGAGCTAATGCACTGCTGCTGACAGTGAGGGGCCATAAAGAGTTTACCATCTTGGTTCAAACTATGGGGCCTCCATGTTAAGATTTTATTACCTTCAAAAGTATGATCGCAATGCTAACTAGCACTGGCCTGCTGGAAAAGTGATCAGCTGATGTCTTGTACTGTAAACAATGCCACAAATGTAGTACAGCTCAAGACAGTTAAGTGTAGTAGCTTCATGCCTGTGTGCGTGTGTATGTGTGTCACACAGACAGCACACAGATAGGAGCAACTTAGGAGAAGCAGCGCAGTGCAATGCGCCCTTAAGTGACACCAAAAAAGCGGCACACTCTCCTCAGCATAGTTTTTATTACATGACTGTTTTGATACAAACATTTACCCACCAAAGTGGCAGATTGCCCTCCCACATTTGCTTACCAAGTGGAAAATCTATCCACATTTGGCTCTTGGTGGGTGTTGTTTTTGGACTGTGGATCCAGCGCTCCAGATGTGTAAGAAAATGCAACACGTTCTCACTTCCAAGTCATCACATGGTAACGCTCTGTCGCATCTACTCATGACATTATAGGTCTCCTTCTGCATCAGCTGTTTAGGCACTGGAATGCTTTTATTATGATGTTACAGAATGCACATGGTGGAATAACGTGATGGTAGGATGACGGAGCACGTTTCCGTGAAGCAGTATGGTCCTCATGTTTACACAACAGCGCGGACTGTCACAATGATTAGGATTAGGCAACAAATCACAGCTGGTTAGGTGTAGGCAAAAGAGGCACATGGTAAGGTGTAGAAAAAACACAAAAACACTTTTAATGCGCATATGACTGTTTCTGTCTGGCTGCATTCTCAGGCAACGCTGCCTGTGTGTTTTGCATGTGTACCCGCCTGGTGGTACCTTTTGCATACAAAGTTTAAATTTAAAAAGGCTACATCCACACACTTTTAAAGTAGTTTCCAGCCCCCTGGCAATGCTGGAACACAACACTGGCATGTTACCTGCCAGCTGATGAACTCAGCTACTTTAGCCTTATGTAACAGTGTTTTTTAAGAAGGTGTATTTTTCCCAACTGAGACCAGGTTAAAACCAAGTTGCTGACAGACGTACTGTGTGTGTGTGTGTGTGTGTGTGTGTGTGTGTGTGTGTGTGTGTGTGTGTGTGTGTGTGTGTGTGTGTGTGTGTGTGTGTGTGATGTATTTTTGGTCGTACCGTCCTGCAGTGGCTGTAGATGTAATCCTCCACATCCACACTCACTGCACTGGTGCACTCATCAAGAATGGCAAACTGGGGCTTGTGGTAGAACAGTCTGGCCATCTATATACATGATCACAAACACACACAGTCATCAGCTGCTCACACCAGAGTCTTTAGCAACACAAAGTGACTGACACAGCCTAACCATAAAGCCCAGAGTTTCTCTGGGCTAACTGTCCAAACATCCCGCAGGAATTATTCTTGTAAAAAGAGTTTGATATTAAACTGAATCAAGTGAATGATAAACCAAAGGAACTTTGACTGACCATTGGATAAAATTATGCTCACAGTGTTATTTACTATGTTCAAAAGCTGCCCTCTATGACTGTAACAGGTCCAGTGTTTGGACAGACCTGACCAAGAACATACTGGTACTGCGACATGATAGACAGAGATGGACCAGTCTCACAATGACTGCTCCCTCCACCTCTTGATTAGAAAAGATTAAACTAAAGATGTGTTTAAATTTACAGCTCTAAGGGGCCATCTGTTTTGGCTTTAAGGTTTGTTTCCAACATACAAACATAATGCGCATAATGCAATATTTAGTGTTATTAGTGTTATTAAGGTCAGATGCATTTCATGTTGACCTGTCATTGTGGAGTTTGCCTGTTCTCTGCATGACTGTATGTCTGCTCTCACTGTATGACCACATGAGGGTTCAGTCAATCAGTAACCTCACTTGAGGTGTCATTGTGAGTGTGAGCTGGGAAAGGCCGAGCTGGAAATTGCGTTCAGAAAATGGATGAATGGTCAATGTTTTGTTGTGTCTTCTGTCCAACCTGCTGACGGGAGATTAGTGAGTGCTTACTGCCATCCTCTGCTTCTCTCCTCCACTCAGCACATCCATCCAGTCCTGGACTGAGTCCCAGTTGCCCTCCCTGTCCAGGATATGACCCAGCTGAACATTGTCCAGGTACTCCTTCAATACCTAAACACACAGAGCAGATTAGTTCTTTGATTCATTTACTGTAACTGATTGTGTTAGGGGGTGGGGCTGGGGGTGACACTGGGTGAGAGGTGGGGCTGACACATAAAAGCTGCATTTACACTGTCTGTTCTAGGTGTGAATAATGCACCGTTATCCTACCTTGCCATTCTGTATGTAACATACAATCACAGAGACGGAGAACAGAGTGGTCTTGCCTCTGAGCTGGGACAGGAGGTAATAACATAGCCCAAACAAGCTCTGAGTAAAGTGTAAAGCCGGAAAGAGATGACCATGGGTGGTACAGGTGTAATGTTCTGATGATGTGTTTATGAGTGTGAAGCAGCTGTTAGCAACTTTCCACTAATTTGAAGAACAGCGGCCTTAAATGTTCAAAACTGAATGAAATTCAAATTTAGAAACAATGAGAGTCCAGAGCTCCTTACGATCCAAGCAGAGGACAAAACCAGCTATCATATAACAGAAGCTAAATGACTGTGATGGACATGTTAATGCCATTGTTGTTGTATAGAGAGCGCTGCTGACGCTCATGTTTTATGTCACACTAGAGGTCGACGTTGCTGTGTTAAATGTCATGCACATCATGCCTCTTGATTCTGAAAAAGCAGTATATAACCACACACTGGAGTGGAATGATGACGCTGTCATTTCAGTGTTTTCCATACATGTGCTCTCCCTGGGCGGCCCACCCAGATTAATTGAGACCCCCCAAGTTATTTGTAGCGCAGTAGTGGCAGAGACGCACAGCAGAATGTCAGGCGCATTAACAGCACTGAACCATTCATTCTGCTGGGCCTAAAACGATCTTATCAGCTGTGAATGAATCAACAGATCAATCATCCACCTCAGATGT